>NW_015172084.1:4221-15611 GCF_001447785.1 Gekko japonicus
TCTGTAAAAATATTCAATAACAACATTGGAAAACAGTGACTTATTATAGGATCAGTTGCACTGATGAAAACTGTGATGTGAAAAACTGTCTTCTGATTTAGAAGGGAAGTAATATACATGTCCTGCTTTATGCTCTGGAAGGGTACATATATCACTCATTTTCACCATATTTTAGTTGTACAAACGTACAGTGGGACTGCTCATGCCATGTGAGATTAATAGATGGGGAATTTACATAATTGATCATTGGACTGTGCATGGCTTGGTAATGTGGGGATTTTCTATGCTGCCCTCGTCATGGACCCACCGTTATCTGGTGAGGTTCAGACTCTCCAGACCTCTGCAAGGGTGAGGGGCTGGTTAGGGTGGTCTGCCCACGTAGATGGATGGATCTGGATGGTTTCCTGAGATATCTTAGGTATTTTCATGGTTGATGCTCCTGCCGCAGCCCTGGTCAGTCTGGAATACAGAGATGACCAGGGTGGTGGATATCCTGCAGAGCCCAGGATGCTCCTTGGTTTATAGAAGAGTGATGCAGCAGTTGGGCAGATGGGTTTGGAACACAACTGGAAGAACTGAGCTCCCGGCCTCCCGGCAAGGCTGCTGGAGGCTGCTTTGCCGCCCCGGAGGAAGCCCGGGGCAGCAACAGAAGCATGACGCCATGCGTCGTGACATGGGCATTGCAAAAGGCAGGGCTCCGTTCCTGCCCAAGACAGTTGCTCCGCATGCTCAAACTCAAAGTGAATGTGACCAAGCACAGGTGAGAGCCCATTACTGGGCCTGCTCTGTTGTGGCGATGGTGGCAAAGTGAGCTGACTTTACCACCACCATTGCAGCCATGAAATGCTGTCCAGCAGAGCTTTTCTGGGTTGTGAAGGGGCTCTTACCCCAGGCTTCTGAAAACATACAGGCTACCAGGAAGGAGCTGCGGTGGCTCAAGTGGTTAGCAGGCTGTGGAAGGTCGGTAGTTCAGCAGTTCGAGACCCAAGTGTGCCGCATGATGGAGTGAGCTCCCGTCTCTCGTTCCAGCTCCTGCCAACCTAGCAGTTCGAAAGCAAGAATTGCAAGTAGATAAATAGGTACCACTTCGGTGGGAAGATAACAGCGTTCTGTGTGCCTTGGTGTTTAGTCATGCCGGCCACATGACCACGGAAATGTCTTCGGACAGCGCTGGCTCTTCGGCTTTGAAACGGAGATGAGTACTGCAACCCTAGAGTCGGATTCGACTGGCTTTCGAGCAAGGGAACCTTTACCGTTACTTACCGGGAAGTAGCTTTTGCTATGCATTTTCAGATAAAATTGTGTTGCATTTGCTGTGACAGTTTCCACATTTGGTGCAGTTCAGTCTCATGATGCCATTGGAGTGCAGTCTGTTCCTAGCTGTTCCTTTCAGTTGGTGAGGCCTGATGAAGTGAACAAGCTGCTCAGAAGGGTGCAGTCTACCACATTTAGACTCAACCTTTGTTCTTCATGGCTATTGGTATTGAGCCGTCTGGGTTGTTCGAATGGGTCTGGGAGGTAATAAACACCTCTCTGTGGAAGGATAGCTGCCTTGAAAGAAACAGTTGTGCAATCCCTCCTGAAGAAGGCATCCCTGGACCCTACTGACTTGAACAGCTACTTCCCGGTAGCCATCATTCCATTTTGGGGCATGATGCTTGAGGGGGTGGTAGTCTTGGAGGAGATGGATTATGTAGACCTACTTTAGTATGGATTCAGACCTGGATTTGGGATGGAGGCAGCCTTGGTTACCCTGAAGGATCCTCTTTGCTGGAAGAGTAACAGGGTACAGTTGGATCCTGGCCGCAGTTGGAGGCCCAGCTCTTCTCTGTTGCATGTAGTGTCTTTAATCAGCTTCGGCTGAAATGCCAGCTAAGGGCATTCATCAAAACCCACAGCGATCCTTGACCTGATTATATCCAGGTTAGATTATTGTAATGTGCTTTATGTGGGGCTGCCTTTGAAAACAGCATCTGGGCTGTTGTCAGGGGCAGGATACAGAGATCACATCATCCCAGTGCTGGCTCAAGTCTGGGGTGCTTGAAAGATGGCCTCTCCGTATTATCTGGCCCACCAGTTAAGATCTAGGGTTGCCAACCTCCAGGTGGTGGCTGGAGATCTCCTGGGATCACAGCTGATCTCTAGGCAACAGAGATCCGTTCATCTAGAGAAAGTGGCCACTTTGGAAGGTGGACTGTATGACACCATACCCATTGAAGTCTCCCCACTTCCCAAATCCAGCCCTCCTCAGGTTCTACCCCCCAAAATTTCCAGGTACTTCCCAATCCGGAGCTGGCAATCCTACAGTGTGCCCCCACCTTCAGAGGTGAGGTGGGTGGCAGCCAGAGGCAGGGCTCACTTCTCCTTACTTCTTCTCCTGGTGCCTACATTGCTCTCTTTCAGGTGCCAGGCCAATATGTTTCTGTTCACCCAGGCTTTAGATTGAGGGGTTGATCTTTTAGCTTTTTTGGGGGGGGGGATAATCTGGAAAGTGTTATTTCAGGCTGTCAGTCATTTGTTTATATGTTTGGTGTTTTTATGCTGGGTTGAGGTGTCTTTGTTTTTACTGCTGGGTTTTAATTAATATCTTTTAATATTTTGTTTTTATTATTTTTATTTTGTGATCTTTATCAGGCAGGTTCCTAGAGAGGCAGCATAATTTTTTATATATATAAAATTAAAAAGGTGATCTGTGAATGGCTCAGCTGGCAACCAGTGTTCCCTCTAAGCTGAGTTAGAGTGAGCTAGCTCACAGTTTTTTAGCCTCCGGCTCACACATTTTTGTCTTTGCTCAGGAAGGATGGCTCCAGAGCAAATTAATTAATGCAGGAGCCAAATGGCTTCCTCACAACTTTAATGCCAGTAGCTCACAAAGTAGAATTTTTGCTCACGAGACTCCACAGCTTAGAGGGAACATTGCGTGTGGTATGGTGGTTGGAGCAGTGGTACTCCAGGGTTGTCAGACATGGCCTGGCAACCAGTAGGAATCCTGGGAGGGCGGGCCCACGGGGTGGGTGCTGGCAGGCTCATGAATAACCACATTCACAATTACCATCAACCAAAAGAGCCACATTTACATCCATCCCTGGCATGAGGTCTGCATCTCATTGAGGCTTGGAGATTACCTGCTCCCAGAGGTCATTTCCTGTGGGAGCGCACAGGAGCGGAACTCCGGGAGTAAGGAGCCCAGGGGGCAGGCACATGCAACAAGCCCCGCTAATGCTCCCAGCAGCCCTCAGTTTGGCCACAAGGAGCAAGAAGCAGCCAGGTAAGTTGCAGAGCCCCCCCCCAACCCGCCTTCCGGTACAAGCTCTCCCTCCTCTGTGAGGGCAGATCTGGCTTTCCCCTCCCCCCCCATAGCTAGCAATCCAAAAAAGTCCAGTGGCACCTTTAAGACCAAGTTTTATTCAGGTACAAGTTCTCCCTCCTATGTGAGGGCAGATCTGTACGTTCCCCCCCCCCCCAATAGCTAGCAATCCAAAACAGTCCAGTGGAGCCTGAGCGGTAGGAAGTGTTGCCTTCTGACACACTTCCAGTGATGTCATGGGGTGTGGCATATGCAAATAAGTTATGCTAATAAATTATGCTAATGAGCTCCTGCACCTCTTTTTCTACGAAATGACCCCTGCCTGTTCCTATGGCAGATGCCGTTTCAAAGTTGGAACCAACCACCGATCACAAGCTCCACCGGGCAAAGGCCTTGCTCATTTACCTGAAACATGGGGGAAATGCCACATTGAGGAATGGTTCTCAGGAGAGTCACTGGTGGCATGACAAAGACCAATATGTTGCTCCTGAACTACTGCATGAGTATCACTGGGTTAGAGTATCGGAAAAGGATCTGGGAAACCCAGGTTCAGATCTTCACTCTGCTGTATGCTGGGTGGCCTTGGGTCAGTCATGCACTCTGATTCTAACTTGCTTCACAGGATGGTTGTTGTGAGGATAAAATGGAGGGGGAGAAGGAAGAACTCCTTTCCACTGGGGAGACAATGTATTTATTTACATTATTTATAGTATGCCTTTCTCACTTGGTTGGACTCAAGGTGGATTACACAGAGCTGAGTCAATACAATCGGCAGATGAGACATTCAGTAAACAGTGCAATAGGACTAGGGCTGTAGAACCAGCCAAAAGTCTAAAAACAGAACTGAAGCAAAGCATAAATATCAACGTGGCACATTAAATGATGCAAAATTCCATTGTAGGATCCTAGTTTCAACAAGCTATACACAGTATCGACTGCAGGCCCTAATAATTTATCCAAGTAACCCTGTGAATAATTTAGTACAGTGCATGTTTATTGCCTATGTAGAAAAGCCCTCTTGAATAATTCAGTTTTGCATAGTTTGCAAAAAGCCAGGAAAGTGGGAGCCTTCCTGAACTCCTCAGGCAGGCTGTTCAACAAGGTGGGGGCCACAAGAGAGAAAAGCAGCGTTTAAATATCCAAATAAATAAAGTAGTGCTATACTGGCACTCATGGGAAATGCATAAAATGTGGAGTCAAAATAGGGTTCCCAAGTCCGAGTGGCGCTGGAGAAGGGGACTCCAGTGCTGCTCTGGGAGTGCGCGCGTGCGTGCCGCAACCACATCACCCGGAAGTGACGCGACCACGCCGGGCATGCAGGGGCGGGGCCACGACCATCCGAGGTAAAACCATAGAGTTTTCCCTCGGATGACCGTGGCCCCAAGCTCCTTAGTTACAATAGAACATAGGAACAATTAAAGTATGGAAAATAACAAAAGCATCAAATATGGGGAATAACTTTACAGGTAGGCGGTTAATACTTATCTGAGGTCCACTGAGAAGAAATCTCCTCTTAGGGAAGAAGGGCACCTAACGTATCAAAACTGGTGAACTTTGAACACACAAAGGCTGGTCCAGCCAAGCCACGTGCGCATTCCCTGGTCGCGACTCCGGGGAACTTAGAGAGTCACCTGAAGCACCTTAGTGCGCACTAAGGGGAAGAAGCAGAGGCTTGAGGGAGAGAGAGAGAGCGAGACAAAGCCGCGTTTCTCTTTTTAACAGCTCTGTTCTGGGCATGGCCTTACCTGCCATAAACCCTGGGGTCCGTCCTCTATTCTAAGGCTATAGGTCCACTAAGGGGTGACGTCCTAATGAGGGGCAGTGGGCAATATGAGGATATTCTATCCCTACATCAAAGCGGGGGCCATGTGGTGAAGAGTGAACCTCCGTTTCCATTGGCAACCTTTGGAGTAGAGATGAGCCTGGTCCTCAGAGCAATAAACAGTATTGTCTTTTGATGCCCAAACCAGATAGCAAAGAGGGAGTTGGTGCTTTCCCACAATCCATCATTGGTGGTCGCGCCTGTTGCTTGTCCAAATGTCTCCTTGTGCATACCGGAGGTGACCTCCTCTGACCAGAGGCCCCCCCGAGGAATTCCAGGGACGCATGTGCTCTGGGGCAGGCATCCCAGCAATGCCCATCCGTGGGCAGCATGAGGTGAAAGGCCAGCCATTCAGGCACATACCAGCAAACACACATAGCAGTGAACCCTGAGTTCCCAGAGGCACAGATACATAGACATTTGATCAATACTTCATAAGCACAATACAGACAAAATGCAAATACAAGCACACATGGTAACACGATCCACTGGTGGCGGGGAACTGGCCTCTGGGGTGGGGGTTTCCCCGCCCCCCGGGGGGACTTGGCAAGCCTAAGTCAAAATGCCATCCCTGGCAAGACATTCTCCAAACATGCAATTGGTGTACGTCTACAATTGTTTGGAGGCAAGCACCACTCCCCTTCATGTTCCATAAGGGGATAATAATTAGGGTAGCAGTCTTATGTTAATCGTTCGCTTATATTAATTGATTAAGAACTTTTTGATCGACTAAAATGCCCTGATTAAGAAGGCAACAAATTAAAAAGTTTTTCACAGCTAATTATTTCAAATACCAATTTTTATAATAGCTGCAGGTGGCAGGAACCATCTTATAAGAGGTACTGCTTTTCTTTCTTACAAAGGAAAAGAACACTTTTCCTAAGATGGTGTCACCTGGGGCACCTATGAGCATTATCTAAAAACAAAAGAAGAATGCTTTTGACCTTCAGAATTACTTATATTCATACAGAAATGTATTAGGGTTCCCAGCCTCAGGTGGGGCCTGGAAATCTTCTGGAATTACAACTGATTTCCAAAGTACAGAGATCAGTTCTCCTTAGGGTTGCCAGGTCCCTCCTTGCAACTGGTGGGGGATGGGGGGCTTACCAGGAGAAAGAGGAAGGCCCAGGCCACATCACCGGTGTCATACAGGAAGTGATGTCATCTTGCCAGCAACACCTGGGTGATGCTCTGGTATTTGGGCAAAAACTCTAAGGTAAAAACAGCTTCTACCATAGAGGTTTTGCCCAAATACCAGAGCATCACCCTGGTGTTGCTGGTGAGATGACATCACTTCCTGTATGACACCGGTGATGTAGCCTGGGCCTTCCTCTTTCTCCTGGTAAGTCATCCCACCAGGCAGCTGATCGGCAGCTGGGGGCAGGGTCTGGCAGTGGGGGGCCACTGGAGAAAACAGCTGCTTTGGAGGGTAAACTCTATGGCATTATACTCCACTCTGGTCCCTGTCCCCTCTGTTCGCTCCATTCCCATGTCTTCAGGAAATTCCCAATGTATAGCTAGCAACCTAAAATATATACAGCTCTAAATGACTGACTGACTGATTGATTAAAATTCACATGATTAAGATGAAGGCTACAGTCCTTTCCATACTTACCTGGGGCTAAAGCCCACTGAATGAAACAGGAATGATTTCTGAGTAAACTTGTATGGGATTGCATTGTAAACCTGCCATTTTATGCATACTTATGTAAAAGTGAACCCTCTGAACACGAGTCTTCTGATAAATGCTAATAAGATTGGATTGCATGATTTATGTAATAGAGTGACAACCCTAATACCAATATCGCTTTGAGTAAGAATGATTGAGGGAACGTATAGGAAGTGCTTTGATCATTCAGAAACATTCATATTATTATTATTGTTAAGCCTTCATTTCATTAAATATTAATTGACTGCTGTTTCTATTTCAATCAATATTAAAAGTCTATTTGAACTTAACAGGAGTAAGACTGGACTTTGAACCTTCCATCTGGAGGAAAATCCTAGATAATGGATTCTAAGAATCCTGAAAATGTCAACATTGTGCAACTCTGGCAGCTTTTCTAGGGTCTGGCTCCTTTGTGAAACATTTCTAATCATTCTATAATCTGATTTCAGCATTAATGAAGATGACCAGTGAGATAAATGGCTCCTTTGTGAAACATTTCTAACCATTCTATAATCTGATTTCAGCATTAATGATGAAATGTGAAATTAAGCGAGGGGTCACAATAAACGTTTTGAGTAACAATCCTCTGTTTCTAACCAGGAAAGGATTTGACAACATGAAGCCAGTTATTGTAGTTCATGGAGGAGCTGGTTCCATCTTTAAAGAACGGGAAGAAGGAAGCCGCTCTGGTGTAAGGAAAGCAGCCCTGAAAGGTTACAGTATCCTTAAACGAGGAGGGAATGCATTAGATGCAGTTGAAGAAGCTGTAGCAGTAATGGAAGATGATCCCCATTTTAATGCAGGTAATAACTATGTGCTTTCCATTTCAAGAGAGTGAAATTGCAATCACACCATTTATATTTAGAGAGAGCGAGCAGCCAGCTTTGTTGCACTGGCCCTGCTCCTCTGTCTTGTAATAGCAGCCAAACATGCAGAGGTCTAGCAAATGAAACTTTGCTCCCATCACTTTATTTTTCATGCTGCAAAGAGCTTCGCCATCTAACTTTCTGCAAGCCTGGCTGCTGTTAAGGCACAGAAATCAGATTGATTAAAAAAGCTGGCAGCTCTAAGAAGAGTACTGTAGGCAATTTACACACAGACAAGTTCATCCACACAAGTCCTGTTATAAGTGAGCTGTGAAAAAAAGGCTCAGTGCCATATGGGTATATTCTAGGCAGCTATGAATACTAGCCAGATTTGAGAAGTGCTTGTCATAACTGGCAATAACTATGGCAACTTATACATTCTATCCAGGCTTACCCCAGGAAAAAACCCACCAAGTTTATTCTCCTGCATCTGGTGTAAAAGAACTGTGCCTTCCCAGTTGAAAATATACTTTCTCGCCTTTTGAGTTTCAACTCTGTATGCATGGAGTTTGGTAAAGACCAGTGTTTCCTCTAAGCGGAGTTATTGTGAGTTAGCTCACAGTTTTTTAACCTCCAACTCACAGATTTTGGTCTTAGCTCATGGAGGATGGCTCCAGAGCAAACTAATTTATGCAGTAGCCAAATTGCTTGCTCACAACTTTATTGTCAGTAGCTCACAAAGAATTTTTGCTCACAAGACTCCACAGCTTAGAGGGAGCATCGGTAAAGACTAGGAAACATTTTAAAGTTATTAACTCTAACATGATCAAACAGAGCATCCATGCACAGCATTCTTGCAGGAGACCTCTCTTGTGTTCTAAGGTGAGTCTTTACGAATATCTTTTTGAAAGAACAGCAGAAAATTGACTCCCTCTATACTGATAGGGGTCTGTGTCAAGTACTGGCTGTATTTCCTTCCTTCTACACTGGTACAATGCCACTGGCCTGAATTAGGCAACAGCCTGTTTAACTAAAACAAAGCTTTATGCCAAGGATTCTCAAATTATGCCAGAGGAAGCCGTATTTCTCTAGGAATGAAATCTGTCTTTGATATCCCTTTGTGTTTTTTTAATAAATTTTTTAATTGCTTTTATACTACACACTACATAGAAACAGGGGGTGGGTAAACACTAACAGACTACAGGTGATAGGACAGCATTACTAAAAGAAAGGCTAACAGGCGTTATATATATTGCTGGTAATAAACGCTTATTCAAGTTTCTCATATTAAGTCATACATGAGTAAAGCTTCTTTTCAGCTTATAACAGTAAGTAAAAGCTTAAAATATAAGTATTTGCTCTGAGCAAGTAAGCAAGATAATTATCTCTTCAAGTGTTTATGTCTCAGTTACATTCTCTTCTTGTTCTTCCCTTCTTTTTATCTTCATCAAAGTCAGTTTTGCCTTTGGGTAATTTGGGTGCAGCTTCTCCCAATTCTGATGAGGAATCTTCTTCAGATTGCCATTATGTTCTCAGCTGCTAAGACTTTGATTGCATCCAGCTGGAAGGATTCCGAACCTATATCCACCAAAAGGTGGTTTACGAAACTATGGGACTTCTTAACAATGGACAAAATAACAGATACTATACAAAGAACTGAAGAAAGAGAACTTACCACGAATTTATTAACTAAATGGCTTCCTTTTTTGGATTATGTTCATGATGAGAGTTCACCACTTCGAAGTAAAATGCCTACAAAGTATAAGGAAATACTTATTTGTTTGTAAAACCTATTTGATATTTCTAAAAATATATATCTATATCTATATATTCAGAGGAACAACCACCTAGTTCATAATTTAATGTTGTTAGTTATAGTTCTGTTGTGTTGTTTGAATGTGTTATATAAAATAAAATAAATATATATATTTTTTAAAAGTGTGCTTCAAATTCAAAATTTTAAAAATCACTTGAGACAAGCTCATTAACACAAACTTAATTAATCACAGACTTTACCACTGCAATATCATCATCATTGTTTGTTCTGTACCTGTCCCCTGGTTATTCCTTCAGTTTCTCAAGGGAACTAGTCTCCAGTGACTCAATAACAAATGCATCATCTTCAAAAGCAGCTGTTCTTGCAGCAAGGTAGTGAATACTTCCTTACATGCTTCCTAGGTAAGTTGTGACAGGGATCATTAGAAGATAAATAGATTTCAGAACAATGTTCTTGTTATTTCATTGCCTGCAATAATGGTCCAATTGGTCAATAATTTATTTGCAAGGCAACCATGCATAATGTTCTACCAACAGATGTTCTTCAGAGCAAGGTGCTTTGAACCAGGAAAACAAAGAGAAACCACATTTATAACTGTGGTATTAGTATGGCTCAATATGATATACTCCAGGTTTAATTTTATCAGGGCTCACCTCTGGAACTCTCTGGTTCGGGATGACTTATCTCAAAGAGATGAAGGGGCAGCTGTTACTTTTCTACAAGGAAATGGATTAGAATTGTCCACTGAGACTGTGGCTAATGATGAATACCTGGCAAGGTCTCAAGGCAGCAAGAGGAAGGTTGTGGCCTTAACATCCATGGGAAATATAGACAAATGCTAGAAGTGTCCGAGGTAAAATCAGGGACTTGAAATGCTTGGTGTTGGGGGGAAAATAGACATTGTGACTATTTCAAAAACTTGGTGGAATGAGGAAAATCAGTGGGATACGGTGATTCCTTGTTATAAATTATATCGGAAGGATAGGAGGGAGGGTTGGAGGTGGGGTGGCTCTGTATGTCAGAGACGGTATACAGTCCAGTAAGATCGAGAGGGTAAGAGAATTGGGTTCGCTTCTGGAAATGCTATGGGTTGAAATAGTGGGCCCAAAAGGAAGCTTAACACTGGGAGTTTGGTATCATCCATCAGATCAAAAGATAGAGGATTATAAAATGATGAATGAATTAAAGATTGAGGCTAGATGAAATAACTGTGTCGTAATAGGTGATTCTAACTATCCACACATTGATTGGGTCAATATGTGTTCTAGTCAGGAAAAAGAAATTGAGTTTCTAGACACTCTCAGTGACTGTGCTATGGAGCAGATGGTCACAGAACCTACCAGGGGAGAGGCAATCCTGGATTTGGTCCTAAGTAACGCCCAAGACCTGGTGAGAGATGTAGAAGCAATTGCACTGCTTGGGAACAGTGACAATATTGAGTCCAACATTTGTATAAATAGGGAGTTGCCCCAAAAGACTGACACAACCACTTTTAACTTTAAAAGGGGTAACTTCTCTGATATGAGGGGACATGTGAGGAAGAAACTGAAAGGAAAAGTAGAAAGGGTCAAAACCATTGGGGAAGCTTGGAGACTATTTAAAACTACAATCCTAGCACCTCAGAAAAAATATATACCGCAGGTTAGGAAAGGTACAAATAGGTATAGAAAAATGCCTGCATGGTTAACTAACGAAGTAATGGAAGCTGTAAAAGGTAAGAAGGATTCCTTTAAGTGGTGGAAAGCTAGTCTCAGTGAAGCTGATAAAAAGGAACACAGGCTTTGGCAAATAAAATGGAAGTCTGTGATCAGGCAGGCAAAAAGGGAATATGAGGAGATTCACACAGAGGATTTTCCATGGGAGAGCAACAATTGCATGGCGGATTATCTGGGTACGATCACACCGCAACATCTGGGAAGTGGAGTGCACCCGTGGCGTACCACCAAAAATGCACGATTAAAAACTACCTGCTTGAATGTACAAGCAACCAGTTTGCCACGGCCTGCCTC
>NW_015172084.1:19501-21463 GCF_001447785.1 Gekko japonicus
TGCTTGACTTGACTTGCTTGACCTGTCTTTTCTGTCATCCTGCAAATATAAGTTTGGCTTACTGCCAAAATTTTGTTTTAAAAGTTATCCCCAGTGTTTATTCTTTTCTCCAGAGTATTATTTGGGAACACCAAGCTGCAAGAATGCAATTCAAGGTCAAGCTTTTAGAGTTATGTCTTCCCCCCTGTAAATAGAGAAGAGCTTTTCCAACAGCTTATATGATGTCACCAAGCAGGGGGGGGATCTTTTCTCCAGAGTATTATTTGGGAACACCAAGCTGCAAGAATGCAATTCAAGGTCAAGCTTTTAGAGTTATGTCTTCCCCCCTGTAAATAGAGAAGAGCTTTTCCAACAGCTTATATGATGTCACCAAGCAGGGGGGGAGAAAGAGCAGACAGCCAAGAAGATGTCAGCAGTTCCAATGTTTCAAGTTATAACAAGTCAAAAAGTCTTCACCCTTTGACAAACCAAGCGCTTTTTAAGAACTGTCAGATCCAAACACAGTACTGCAGCAGTTGAATAATAGCCTCCCCAGTGCTATCATCAAGACCCATAAAAAATGTGTAACGGGCGCCCTGATGGTCCACACCCTACCCCAGGTGGAGCAAAAATTGGGATCGTTGAAAGAGGGTCTTTACCGTTAGTAAACAACCTGTCATGGCACGGTAGATTAAATGTTATTGAGACTGGATTTTCAAAGGCAATGCCCGATTTTTAAAAGTGAAAGTAACTTTCAGAAGTCTCTCCTTTCACTAGCCGCTTATATTGGGGGGGGACCTCCCGCCTGTGCTTCTCAGAGTTGTTCTTCTAGGGCAATTAGCTTTTACAGTCCCAATCCTTTTAAGTGCCCAGCAATAAAATTGTTACTCACTTTGCGCTTGGATGCTTCTTTGGCCAGATTTCTAAACCCCCCCCCTTCACAGGAAGTGACAGCTTGTGCCCATGGAAGTGGGTTCCTCTTCAAGGTCTGTAACAGAGGCAATAGCCGCTTATATTGGGGGGGGGGGAACCTCCCGCCTGTGCTTCTCAGAGTTGTTCTTCTAGGGCAGTTAGCTTTTACAGTCCCAATCCTTTTAACGGGCCAGCAATAAAATTGTTACTCACTTTGTGCTTGAAGGTTTCTTCGGCCGGGTTTCTAACCCCCCCCTTGCAGGAAGTGACAGCTTGTGCCCATGGAAGTGGGCTCCTTCAAGGTCCGCAACAGAGGTGATCAAAAGGGTCTCCCCATGAGTAGCCACTACACGGGGGCCCTGATCAAGCCTCAGCTCCTACCCCCTTCCCTGGATAAGTATTGAGGCTCCGAACAGATGGAGACCCCTTGAAAACCAGGAAGTGGTCGGAGCGCTCCAAGGCTTCACTGGGATGCAGCCTGCTCTCCTCCTGTAAAAGTTCTTAAGAGGGGTTATCATTGTTCACTTTGCATGGCAATGCACTTGCTCATTCAAATAACGTTTTTCTGGGGACTTCCGGTTTATGGCGACATGCTAGTGGACGCATCTCCCGGACTTCCTGGGGATGTGATCTGCGCACCAGCGGATAGGAGGAGGGGCGACAGGTCGACTTGCCACCCCCCCTGGAGCCTTGGCAGAAGGCTCCTAGCCATGGGACTTTTGAGGGGCAACCTCTTCGCCAGCGTGATGCTGGGGAATTGAGGCACTTCTCCACCCTGATGGTTCTGCCGCTGAGTGTCCGTATGGATCTAGAGCCGCTGATCGAGCATTTTGAACGTGTGCCGACTGAGGTCGTATGACCAACAATGAACAGTGAGTTGGGTTAAAGCACATGAACTAAAAAATGATATACCAGGGGGGAGCAGAAGAAAAAGTGTTTAAATCTGTTGTGTGTTTTTTTGGTTAAAGCAATTTTTATTTTCTCTTAAAGGTAATCATATATTTAAAACATTTTCACTTAACCAAAGTTCCCTACCTTCCCTCCCTTCCCACCAGTGGCTTCCCGCAATGC
>NW_015172084.1:22275-26161 GCF_001447785.1 Gekko japonicus
AAAGATTGACTCTGTCCCTAAAGCACGTGAGTTCCTGAGATTGCCGCTGGGAGAGACAGCCGAGGTTGAGAAGGAAGAAGATGACATCAAATCCAGTGGCGAATTGGACTCAGTGTCTTCCGACGAGGACTTTGCTTCTGATAAGGGGGCGGCTGCCCCCAAACGCACATATAAATTGAGGATTAGAAAAGACAAAACAAAATGAAGGCTGAAGGACTCTGAATTGTGCCTTAAAACCTTAGTTTTATTATGGGATGCTCTGGGGGCTCTCTTAAACAGTTAAACCAGTGGATAAAAAGATAAATAATTTAGCATAATCAACTACTGTATGTTCAAAGTAATATTAGCAATTTAAGATTAACATTTATATAAGCTGTTGCTATGATCTCCTATTCTTGGGGTTTTAGTTATTAGTGGTTTTCTTTCTTTTCTCCCTAGATGTGGATATAGTGCGTGCCTGCTGGATGAGGAGCTGAAATTGGGGGGGGGGAGAGCTTGATATCCCTTTGTGTTTTCTTGCCTGTCAACCATACTGGAGAGGGCACCATAGAGTCATGGAGATGGCCGCTCTGGAAGAACAGAACCATTGAGTGTTGGTGGTGTCCACACAACTACCCATACTGAAGTGATTGGGAGGTGAATAAGTCAGCACTTTGTTTTCCAGGGCAATTAACTTAAATTGGAAGCAAAAGAAGAACCAAGATTGGCCAGGAGTGTTTATTCATCTCCTAGCAATGATACTGTGATGCTTTAAGGAGTCTGCTCTGCATTTCAGTAGAATAATGGGATGGTCTCAGTTGAGTGTGTGGGGTTGCTATTAAACTATCATAAATCCACCATCACCTTTCTGGCATGAGATAATCAGAATTATCAGTGGATGATGGCGTCATCACATAGCAAGGATATAAAATGTAGGATTTGCACAGGGCTTTAGCATACCTTTCTCTGATAATTCATCTTCCTTGTTCAGGTAATTCTCTATTTTGGTTCCTTGTTAGTAATGTACTTTGCACATTGATGGATGGTGATACTTGAGAAAAATAGCAAGTCCTGCAGTTGTGATAACTAAGTGGCCAGCTTGTTGAAAGTTTGGGTACCCTAAGATACATAGCATCGAGTTCTGTAATCATGCACATCTATAGACTACAGCTGCTCTGAGTGAACAAGATTAAATGAGCTGTGTAAAAAAGAATCTTACTAGGGTTGCTGTTTGAAATCCACCATGTGGAGTTTATCTTCATAAATGATGAACCAGGCTGCAAATAATGCTGCAGGAAGAAACTGACAACATTAGGAACTGACAAGTTGCGGGGAAGAAAGAATAGCAAACAGGTTGAGCTGGTTGGGTGGTTGTTGACTGGGTGCCAAAAAGATGGTACCCTTTTGCATTGACCTTAGAAAGCTGCTGTTGAGCTACGGGGTTCCTTTCCATCAAAGGTGAGCTAGAAAACAGAGATTCTAATGAAGATCCATGGAGTTACTCACCGTAATTTAGTATTATGATTTTAAGCGAAGAATTCAGGCAGACAGCTTGATATAAAGAAAACAAAAACACTGTAGATTCAATAGGGCTTCATTACAAGTATATTTTCTGTGTATGAATGTTGTGGTGTTTTAGCACTTTGTGGGGAGAATCCATTGTCACAAGTTAACTGTGTGTTACCATAATCTTGTAACTGAGTTTTCAGTGTCCAGTCCAGTGCATGTTTAAAAATGTAGTATCCTTTATTTTGCTTGAATCAAGTTCCTAGCCTTTATTCAGTGTTGCTCTTCAGACTTCACTTATTAGCTGAGGGCTGTATGCTTAAAAGTTCAAAACAGTGGGTGAGGGAGCTCTTCTTGGTAAACTGCCACCCATGTCTTTCATAAGTCCCCAATTGCTTATTAACTTCTCTTTCCTTCTCTCATATCGAATTGATATGGTCCTCCCATACCCTCACCAAATATTTTTTCTGCAAAGGGAGAACGAATAAAATTAAAATGTTGAGGGAAAGCACAGTTTTTTTGTCCTGATAATAGGTTTCTGCTATACAAGGAGAAGAGATGTGTCATGAGCAGAAAATATGTAGAATAAAATTTAAATGTTGAGGGAAAGCACAGTTTTTTGGTCCTGATAATAGGTTTCTGCTATACAAGAAGAGATGTGTCATGAGCAGAAAATATGCAGGGCTTCTATTTATAGTACTGGGATCTGTGGTTGCATTTACAAGTGTTTCTGCATAATGTTGAATTTTCAGAAACTGTCACTTAAAGGTTGTTAAGACAAAAATTGATTAAAATGTAATCAAATTGGTTGGTTTCACAGTTGGTTGAGAAGGGGCTATGGTGGAGTACATGTCTTGCATACATATAGTCACAGGTTCAGGTGCTTGGCCTCTCTGACCCAGAGACTCTCAGGTACCAGGAGCTGGGAAAGACCTTTTTCTGGAGAACCCCTTCTTCCCATTCAGAGTAGAGAATATTGAGCTCTAGAGGGCTCAGATGGTAGAAGGGAGATTCATGTGGGTAGATATTACTGTCCATTTTATGTTTGATTCTTAGGTTGGGGCTCTGTGTTAAACGAGAAGGGTGAAGTGGAAATGGATGCCATTATCATGGATGGAAAAAATCTAGCCTCGGGGGCAGTATCTGCAGTGAAATGTATAGCTAATCCAATAAAAGTTGCTCGGCTCGTCATGGAAAAGGTATGCTGAACGTGCAGTTTTCTTGAAAATAAGATAAATTCTAATTGTCTTATGTACTATGACATTCCGCTGCCTGTGTTGCTGGCCAGGTCCACCCATTCAGCAAAATAAGGATGAAATGAACTGTACCATTGCTGTTGGGGGAATCAATTTTTTGTTACTGCTTCCATATAAACAGAAGTCAAAAGGCCGGTCTTTCTCTCTGATGGGCTTACCTGCTATTTACAAAGCATTGTTTAACATGAAGGAGCATTTAAAAAATGGTCCCCCTCCTCCACTTGCAGTGTGAAGTGGTACAGTCTGTTACATCATCTTATTTCCAACTCATTCTGCCTCTGTAGTGTGTGATGTGGTAAGGAACATGTTCCAGTTGCTGTTGGAGAGTATGGTTGTGAATACATGTAATACAGAGTCTTTTTACTCCTCTCATCAGGAAAACATTCCTGTGAAAACAGACACATGGAAACTAAGAGTCTCTTTGTTCTAAAGCAATGCAGTAACCTCTGAATTACAGGAGTGTATTGAGATTATTATTCTGTGCTGTAACCCATCTCAGGAGGTTATCAGTCCAGTGACTGAAGAGAAGTCAATTTATTTATTCCAGGTGCCATGTGAAAACCTTGTATACCAGCCAAGGATTACTCATTTTGTCTTTTAAGGTTTTTATTTAAAATGATATAATTACCCTTGAAATAATTAAATATGAAAGAATCACAACAATACAAAAGACACCTAATGAAATCAGAAGCAGAAAAGCGTACCTACAATCTCTTATCCTATCCTAAATTTAAAAGATAAAATACAATTTCTAAAATTCTTATCCAAGTGCTTTCAGAAAGATTAGATTGTCTCACACAACCCACATCTAAGAGATTCAGGGGTATTTGAGGTGTGGCTACCTTATATAGGCCCAATTATGTGAAACTCACATGGCTGTGTCAGAACCATTTATGCATAATATAGCCATGATATAAATGCCTCTGAGCTTAGTATGAATTTCCCACAGAAACAATTGTGGCAAATCTGTTTGTTCTCCACATTGTAAGATTTAGTTCTGGGCATAAAACCGTAATCTTTCTCAGGGATATTAATAGTGAGTATATTGCTGGAACAAAGCAGATAAGTTTCAGAGGGCAGCTATGTTGGTCTGCAGTAGAACAGCTGGAGTCGAGTTCAGGAGCACCTGCGAGACCAACAAGATC
>NW_015172084.1:26297-45526 GCF_001447785.1 Gekko japonicus
TAATATCGATGGCGATACAAAACAGTAAACTGCAATTTGAGACACGTTCAGCGATGCCACTGCGCTAGGTCACACCACACTGAGTCTGAGTCCACACAGGGCGCAGCTGGTGAGGTGCCGCTCCTATTGGAACGCCTGCCTAAAAAGCTCTGTTTTCACGGCCCTGCGGAACTGTGGGAAGTCCCGCAGGGCCCTGATCTCACTAGGGAGCTGATTCCAATAGGACGGGGCTGCCAGAGAGAATGCCCTGGTCCTTGTCGATGTCAACCTTGCGGCCTTCGGACCAGGGAGAGCCAGGCAGTTTTGAGATCCTGATCGCAGTGCTCTCTGGGGAACATGCGGGGAAAGGTGGTCCCTCAGATAGGCCGGACCCTGACGATAAATGCCAGTGGCATGTACATTCAGAATGTGATTCTGCCACTCAGGTTTCATTCTAATACTGCCATGTTCAAAGTAGGTGTAATGTTGTCAATAAACAAAATGCTGAAGAAGAGCCAGTTTGTTGTGGTGGTTAGGAGCATGGACTCTAATCTGGGAGAACCGGGTTTGATTCCTCACTCCTCCACATACATTTGCTGGTGTGACTTTGGGTCATAAGTTCTTTCAGAGCTGTTCTCTCAAGGGCAGTTCTCGGGAGAGCTCTCTCAGCCCCACCTACCTCACAGGATGTCTGTTGTGGGGAGGGGGAGGGAAAAGGATCGTAAGCCGGTCTGAGACTCCTTTGGGTAGTGAAGGGCAGGGTATAAATCCAGTCTATTCTCTCTCACACACATTGCACCTAAGTTTTACTGTATTCAGCTAGTTCTTAGGTTTCTCAGAAGTGCTTGGAGTCTGTGAAATCTGTTTGGGCAAAGAGCCCAACTGCCCTTTATGTACTTGTTAATGTCATTCTCTGGATGTAGTCATAGCTTGATGCCTCAAAGTGATAAGGAAGGTCTAGCAATTTCCACACTTTTTGTACCTTTGGCTTGCCAGCCTCTAGCTCAGGACAGCATATGTGAATATAAATCCAATCTATTCTCTCTCACACACATTGCACCTAAGTTTTACTGTATTCAGCTAGTTCTTAGGTTTCTCAGAAGTGCTTGGAGTCTGTGAAATCTGTTTGGGCAAAGAGCCCAACTGCCCTTTATGTACTTGTTAATGTCATTCTCTGGATGCCTCAAAGTGATAAGCTTGATGCCTCAAAGTGATAAAGAAGGTCTAGCAATTTCCATACTTTTTGTACCTTTAGCTTGCCAGCCTCTAGCTCAGGACAGCATAGCTTTTGAGCTGTCCTCCTGGCTTTGTTAGAGGCTGCAAGAACAGAGGAGCTGCCAAGCACAAAACAGGGCAGGGATCTACATGAAGCTTGGTGGGTGTGAAATCCCGCTGTTGTTGAATTCTTTACAGAGCCAACTGAATTCTGCAGGTCAACAGCTGCAAAAGAGGCGGATCAATTCTTTGGCAGTGAAGCAAAAGTGAAGCTGTTTCCACTAAAAAGGCACTGATTGCACAGGCCCTTTGGCAAGGGCTGTCTAAACCCAAAGATGTACAGACTGGAGTGTAGCCTCTTGAAGATACTCATAGATGCGTAAGAAATAATAAATGGAGAGTCTTTTTTGTGCCAGTCGCTGAAGTTTCCCACTAGAAATGCAAGGGTGGTTTTTGCACAGCTGGGGGATATTTTCTATTAAATTTGTATTTAACTATGTTGTTTTCCCTGCGGTGAGGCTGAAGGAATGGAAATAAAAAGGCTAATTCACATGGCAGATTTTTGAGACATCAGATGACTCCCCTACCCCAATTTTCCCCAATGCCTATGGATGTGTATTATAGATGCAGGTTAATTCCCTAACAAATTACATTATTGTAGAATGCTGCAGTGAATGAGCCATTGGGAAATAAATCATTCAAACAATGTATGCAGCCTGGAATTACTAGTGAGAATAATTTCATTAAAACTGTACCATGTGAATTGTGAGACAAATAGCTGTTTCCAGTCTTTTCTCACTTCAGTAAGGAGAAATGTTTTCTTGATTTAGGAAATTTATATATCACTTCTCCAGAGTCCTGCAAAGGGCCACTTAGACGTGAAAACAATACCATGAAATCATAAAATACCATACTTTATCGATATTAAAAACAAAAGCCATAAACGCAGCAGAAAACCACCACTGAACACCCTAAAAAATCCATAAAACAGACCTCACAACAGAAGCAGACCATAGAACGGCTAAAAATCCTTCTTCATTTATCCCCTGCCTTTTTCTCCAAGGGGAACCTGTTGTAGCTGACATCATTCTCTTTTCTTGCATTTTATCTTCCCAACAACCTGTAAGGTAGCCTAGGCTGAGAGTGTGTGATTAGTCCAAGGTTACCCAGCCAGCTTCCATGGCAGAGTGTGGATTCAAACCTGAGTCTCCCATTCCCTAGTTCCACACTCTAACCACTAAACACAATTACTTTCCAGTTTATAAATTTAGGGAAATTCTGTAACTCAGAGAAGATATTTCAATATGATTTTTTTTAAAAAATGAAAGGACATTAGGTGATGAGAATCTTTCCTTCCAGGTTTTTGTCGGTCCCTTGGAAAGTTTTGTTCTAAACAAGCAAAGTTAAGTACGTTCTTAATTATCAAGACTGGGTCTGTTTATTATTACAATATGGGCTCCACCTGGTGGCCAAAAAGGATTTCTTCAGATTTTGTCTGGCAAGCACCACCCATGAGTGTTGCTTGTTAAATAGTCCACTGAGATACATTTCATTAAGCTGTGCCGACTATTTCCTGTCATGAACTAATAACTCCTCAGAAAGACAGATCTGCTCAATGATTGCTTTTGGGTATGTACCAAAATCTGCAGACTTCAATGATGTATTTTTATTATTTACTATGGGTGATAAAAGAGTAACTGGAAATAAATTCTAGAAGAGTATTCAGGTACCAGCAAAAGGCTACGGCCCAACCAAAGCTAACAAAACCAAAAGTAACTAATTTATTGTGGCCTGAGCTTTCCTCAGCAATGGTCTATTTTCAGATGCATAATGTATCCAGAGAAGGAGGTCAACTTTTATATGTGTGATTTGAAAACTAAATTCAGAACAGTACCACCAAAGCTTTGTTTGGGAAGTGTCCCACCAGGCCAGGCCGTTCCCAGTGGGCTGGGGTTTGGTCTAAGTAGGGACAGAGTAGAGCAACAAGCTCAAGTCGCCAGCATGTTTGATTAACCAGCAGTCCACATTCTCTATTAGTGCTGGATAACAAAGCTACTCCTGTATTCCTGTGTGGACCCTGGTTAGTGAGAAAAGTTTCCATTAATACCCTGTATTAAGTAAGCCGAGAATGTTACTTCCATAATTACTGAAGTACTATATTGGGTGGGATCCAGCAAACCAGAAACAGAGTTCTGCTCTGCAGTGGAGAACAGGCAGATCTGTATATACCTGAAAACCTTATCCTGAGGGCTGGGAGACTCTGTGGAAGAGCATGGATATGACACTAGTAGGCCGAGAGGGTAATTGGCAGAAATTGCTTTCTGTTCAGGCAAGAGAGGCCCTGGATCCTGCCTCTTAGTTAATATAATGTGCTACCAACTAGGAGACGGGGACGGCAATGGATGAGATGGTTAGACAGTGTCATAGATGCAACAAACATGAAGTTGAGCAAACTTCAGAGGATGGTGGAAGACTGGAAGGCCTGGTGTGATCTGGTCCATGGGGTCGCGAAGAGTCAGACTCGACTGTGCAACTGAACAACAACAACCAACTAGGAACCTATACAGTTTGTGTAGTGAGATTATGCCCTTGAAATCTTAAATATAAAACACTTGAAAATAAACAAAGTCCTATCTCATTAAGAAAATCGAGTGTGGGTAACTATAGTAACTAGGGATGGGCATAGACACGAACCCCGAACCAAAATCTGGGCCGAATATTGCTTTTTTGGGGCCTCAGATGGACTGGCTCGAAGGTCACATGTCCAGAAGCTTGAGCACCCGATCTTTTTATGCTCAGCTTGGAGGCGTTCTGGTACTTTCGCGAGAGAAACCCCACCCCCGCCGTTTCGCGTGGAAAAGTGGGTGTGGGTCCTGCTGGGCATGTCCCCGATCAAGCTGCTCATTAAAACTACCTCAAACCGTTTCACTGGCAGTCGACGTCACCCAACCCCCTAAAAGCAGGGCTGCTAGAGGGGAAAACTGTCACGTCAGGCTCCCGGGTCTCTCCCCGCAGGGCCCACCCTTCCATGTCTACTCAGCGTCTCTCCTCCCCTGCTGGGTTAGCGCTCCTTAACAATGCCTAAATGTATGTCACTATCGGTCGTTGTCACCTAACCCCCCCAAAAGCGGGGCTGCTAGAAGGGAAAACTCACTGTCACGTCATGCTCCCACAGGGCCCATGCTTCCATGTCTCTTTGCGTCTCTCCTCCTCCCAGGGAGGTCCCCCTGGGCCCATCCCTGGTCAGGGTGCTCCTTAACACCGCATAAAAGCATTTCAGTTTGGTGTGAGAGCCAGTTTGGTGTAGTGGTTAAGTGCGCGGACTCTAATCTGGGCGAACCGGATTTGATTCCCCACTCCTCCACTTGCACCTGCTGTCCCGTGTCCTCCACTCCTCTGTGCAACCCTCCACCCCAGGAACCCCCCCAAACAAACTTAAAAATAAACACTGACGGACTTGAGAGATACCCTCCCTCTCTCGGGGCATTACCTGCGCCAGGCAACCTAAGAGGAGATATCTGTCATAAGCCACCCTGGCCCTCAAAGTCTCACCATGCTCTCCAGCCCAGGGAACCCCCTCCTCCCAAAATTAAAATCTTAACAGACGTGAGCAATGCCCCCCCCTTCCTGGGATGTTCCCCGTGCCAGGCAACCCAGGAAAAGACATCCGTCGGCAGCCACCCTGGCCCTTAAAGTCTCCCTGTGCTCTCCAGCCCAGGGAATCCCCTCTCAAAAAAACTTAAAAATAAGTACAATTAACGGACATGAGCTATGCTCTCCTACTACTGGAGACGTTCCCCATGTGGGTGTTCCCCATGCCTCAGGCTGGGTGGGGGAGTTGGCCCTGCCCAGAGTCACGTTGCTGGTGGGTGGATTGTGGCCCCAGGGGGAGAGTGCCACCTGCCCCTCCCAGCAATACCCCCCCCCGGGATGTTCTCCACACCAGGCAACCCAGGAAGAGACATCCATCGGAAGCCACCCTAGTCCTTGACAGTCTCTTGGCCTTCTCCAGCTCAGGGATCCCCCTACCCGGTAGTCATGTTATTGGTGGGGGGAGGGAGGGCCCGGGGAGAGACATCCATCCCATGCAGGGTGGGGGGTCAGCCCTGCCCAGTAGTCATGTTGCCAGTGGGTTGAGGGTGTGCCCCAAGGAGAGAGAGCCACCCACCACAGTACGGGTGTGCCCTGGGCAGAGCAGGGCGGGGGGATTGGCCCTTTCCACTAATTGCATTGCCACCAGTGGGTGGAGGGGTGGGCCCAGTGAGAGAGCTCCACCTGCCCCCTGTGGATGTTCCGTGGGCCCTGGGCAGGGTGGGGGGGGTTTGCCCTGCCCAGTAATCACATTGCCACCAGTGGGTGGAGAATGGGCCTGGGGAGAGAGAGCTCCACCCACCCGTTGTGTGGGTGTTTTCCGGCCCCCAGGCAGAGCGGGGGGTTGGCCCTGCCCAGTAGTGCAATGCCCCCCCCCCTTTCCTGGGATGTTCCCTGTGCCAGGCAACCCAGGAAAAGACATCCGTCGGCAGCCACCCTGGCCCTTAAAGTCTCCCTGTGCTCTCCAGCCCAGGGAATCCCCTCTCAAAAAAACTTAAAAATAAGTACAATTAACGGACATGAGCTATGCTCTCCTACTACTGGAGACGTTCCCCATGTGGGTGTTCCCCATGCCTCAGGCTGGGTGGGGGAGTTGGCCCTGCCCAGAGTCACGTTGCTGGTGGGTGGATTGTGGCCCCAGGGGGAGAGTGCCACCTGCCCCTCCCAGCAATACCCCCCCCCGGGATGTTCTCCACACCAGGCAACCCAGGAAGAGACATCCATCGGAAGCCACCCTAGTCCTTGACAGTCTCTTGGCCTTCTCCAGCTCAGGGATCCCCCTACCCGGTAGTCATGTTATTGGTGGGGGGAGGGAGGGCCCGGGGAGAGACATCCATCCCATGCAGGGTGGGGGGTCAGCCCTGCCCAGTAGTCATGTTGCCAGTGGGTTGAGGGTGTGCCCCAAGGAGAGAGAGCCACCCACCACAGTACGGGTGTGCCCTGGGCAGAGCAGGGCGGGGGGATTGGCCCTTTCCACTAATTGCATTGCCACCAGTGGGTGGAGGGGTGGGCCCAGTGAGAGAGCTCCACCTGCCCCCTGTGGATGTTCCGTGGGCCCTGGGCAGGGTGGGGGGGGTTTGCCCTGCCCAGTAATCACATTTCCACCAGTGGGTGGAGAATGGGCCTGGGGAGAGAGAGCTCCACCCACCCGTTGTGTGGGTGTTTTCCGGGCCCCAGGCAGAGCGGGGGGTTGGCCCTGCCCAGTAGTCACATTGCCAGTGGGTAGAGGGTGGGCCCGAGGAGAGAACACCCGCCCCTGTGCAGGGCGGGGG
The DNA here is from genome assembly GCF_001447785.1 of Gekko japonicus. Taxonomy (NCBI): domain Eukaryota; kingdom Metazoa; phylum Chordata; class Lepidosauria; order Squamata; family Gekkonidae; genus Gekko; species Gekko japonicus. Next base: position 32,855 of record NW_015172084.1, read on the forward strand.
GGTCATCCTTGCCCAGTAGTCATGTTGTCGGTGGGTGGAGGGTGGGGCCCAGGGAGAGAGCTCCACCCATCTCTGTGCAGGTGTTCCCCAGGCCCTGGGCAGGGGTTTCTGCCGTGCCCATTAATCACATTGCCTTCAGGGTGGAGGGTTGGACCCAGGGAGGGTGTTCCCTCGCCCCTGTGTGGGTGTTCCCTCGCCCCTGTGTGGGTGTTCCCTCGACCCTGTGTGGGTGTTCCCTCGACCCTGTGTGGGTGTTCCCTAGGCCCTGGGAAGGGTGGGAGGTTCGGTCTTTCCCAGTAATCACATTGCCACCAGTGGGTGGATGGTGGGCATGGGAAGAAAGATCCGCCTGTTCCCGTGCAGGTATTCCCCAGGTCCCGGGCGGGGGGCGGGTTCGCCCCTGCTCAGTAGTCACGTTGCTGGTGGATGGAAGGTGGGGCCCAGGGAGAGAGCCCCATCTACTCCGTGTGGGTGTTTCCTGGGCCCTGGGCAGGGCAGGAGATTCAGCCCTACTTGGTTATCGCTTTGCCATTTAAGGGTGGAAGGTGCAGCTTGGGTACAGTGAGCCACCTGTCCCCGTGCGGGTGTTCCCCTGGGGAGGGCAGGGGGGTTGGCCCTGCCCAGTAACCACATTGCGTGTGGGTGGAGGGTGGGGCCTGGGGAGGGAGCACCACTTGTTTCTGTGCAGGTGTTCCCTGGGCCCTGGGGAGGGCGGGAGATTCAGTCCTTCCCAGGAATCAGGTTCCACCAGTGGGTGGACAGTGGGCCCGGGGAGAGAGAGCCATCCACCCCCATGCGGGTGTCCTTGGGCCCCGGGCAGGGCAGTTGTCCCTGCCCAGGAATTATCTTGCCAGTGGGTGGAGAGTGGGCCCGGGGAGACCGGGCCACCCGTCCCTTTGCGGGTGTTCCCCGGGCTGGGTGGGAGGTTCTGTCCTGGTCAGTGATCCCATTGCCATTTAAGGGTAAATGGGCCCAGGGAAAGGGCACCTACCATCCCTTCCACCTTCCCGGACAGGATGGGAGGCTGGGCCCCAACCAGTCCTCATGTCCAAAGGGCTGGATGGTTGGTTCCAGGAAGACAGAGGCACTCGCAACTGTGTGGGTGGTCCCTGGGGTGTTGGGTGCCTGTAGCTGAACCAGTTTTGCTCTGGAATTATACAGACACACACACACACACACAAATCAGGGCACCTGCAAGGATGTGGGGGGATCTCATTTTCCCTCCCCCACTGTTTCCTCTTCCCCTTTACTAAGAGTGCCCACAGCCTCTCCCCTTTTCCTTCTCTCCTTCCTTCCCACCTGCCAACTTACCTTTTATCTGCCCCTACCTTCAGCTAGGAGCTGCGGTGGCTCAAGTGGTTAAGACGCTGAACTGCAGGCTGTGGAAGGTCAGTAGTTCAGCAGTGCGAGACCCGGGTGCCGCATGATGGAGTGAGCTCCCATCTCTAGTTCCAGCTCCTGCCAACCTAGCAGGTCGAAAGCAAGAAATTGCATTTAGATAAATAGGTACCACTTCGGTGGGAAGGTAACAGCGTTCCATGCGCCTTGGTGTTTAGTCATGCCGGCCACATGACCACGGAAACGTCTTCGGACAGCGCTGGCTCTTCGGCGTTGAAACGGAGATGAGCACCGCAACCCTAGAGTCGGATTCGACTGGCTTTCGAGCAAGGGAACCTTTACCTTTACCTTTTTACCTTCAGCCTGTTTTATTATTTATCCCTTCACAATATGTGCCCAAAGCAGCTTACGTCATTCTTTTCCATTTTATCTTCACAACAACCCTGTGAGGTAGGCTAGGCTGAGAGTATGTGACTGACCCAGCAATCTTCAGTGGCCAAGAGGGGATTTGAACCTGGGCCTCCCAGACTCTCGTCTGAAACTCTAACCACTACAGTACACTGGCTTTCATATGGTGGCTGCTGGAACAGTAACAAGGAGCTGGGCCTGGGTAAATCATGGAACTTGCATGGTATCAAGTCACCTGGTGGTAGTGGTCAGGCCTAGCCCTGATGAGTGCTCCCTCAAAGGCCAATGGTGGTAATGGTCAGGCCTGGCCCTCAAAGGCCAAAACAGCCTAGAAAAGGCTCTGCCCCTTCCCTTGCAATTTACTGACAGAAACTAAGGCTTCAACTGGCAATACTAATATGATTGCCTAGCGATGGCCATAGAGGGCATTCATTTCTTAAAGCTACAGACACTGATTGAATATTGAGGGGGTAAACTCCTAGTCTTGGTTCTTTTAGATTTCAGATTTTTCTGGAAACCTGGAGTTTTCTCAGGTTTGTCATAAGATCTGTCTTATCTATTCCTTGCACCAGTCTCTGGATTTTTATTATCCACAGATTTGGCCATGTTGACAATTAGATACATTGATTTAGCATTTAAACTTCTTGTAAGTTTTGAAATCCAGAAAAAATGTGCATAAGTTTTGTTAACGTTTATGCTCTTTTTGTGTGACCTCTTCATATGTAACTTTCGTAAAGGCACCTCTCTATGGTGTTCTGAGGTGATGAGTGCTATGCTGTCCCCTTGCCTTCCTTATTTTTGCTGCCACCAAAGCTTCTTGCCTTAGAATTCTTAGTTGGACCCAAAGAATAGGATAGCTTAGTAGTATATGGTAGATTGACAGAATGGTCAGCAAGTTTGGGTGGCTCTGAAGTAAAAGGGGATCCTTTACTCTAAAATAAACAGTTTTCCTAAACATGAGTAGAGTTTACTTATAGGTAAAACAGTGTAGCTGTTTCTGTATGGTTAATAAGCATTATGGTTTCAGATAGGTACATAAGCATAATAGTTCCTTAAATAAACCTAGGATTATTTTCTTGCTTTCCACAAAACTTCACTTCCCAACTTGCCACCCAGGCTATAACTACCTTGTGTCTAATTAATTTCGATGGGACTTGGGCATGCTTAAGTTCCTTTGGATCAGAGGCATAATGTATAATTAGAAGATGCTGAACAGAAACAACAGTTAGTCTAAATGTTGGGATTATTGTGTAATATACCTTAATAAAAATAATATTTCAGTGATGCTGTGGCGAAATGGGGACCCACCCTCAGCCCTGGGAGACTGAGCAGCCGTTCTGTGGCTCGCAAGCCCCTGTTTTTGCCTTTCCACCCTTCCTGGTGGGGCTATTTTCCTTCGTTACACGCTGCCACCACTCACTGAATGGACACCGCCTTCCTAGAGGGACAGTGAGACCCCTCTGGCTGATCCCCCAACCTTGGGAAGTTGGTACCACAATCTTTGGGCACCCTTGGGAGAGTCGGCAACCCCTCTGATTTGGGCCCGTTTGGGTTCTCTGGCCTCCCTTTTGTTTCTGGTAATGTGCCGAGCAGGGAGGAGTAAGTGGTCAAGGCACACCAGGTCTTAAACTCAAAAAAGGTTTATTTGAACTATATACATATTAGGCAAGGAGCTGCGGTGGCTCAAGTGGTTAAGACGCTGAACTGCAGGCTGTGGAAGGTCAGTAGTTCAGCAGTTCGAGACCCAGGTTGCTGCATGATGGAGTGAGCTCCCATCTCTAGTTCCAGCTCCTGCCAACCTAGCAGTTCGAAAGCAAGAAATTGCAAGTAGATAAATAGGTACCACTTCGGTGGGAAGGTAACAGCATTCCGTGCACCTTGGTGTTTAGTCATGCCGGCCACATGACCACGGAAACGTCTTCAGACAGCGCTGGCTCTTCGGCTTTGAAACGGAGATGAGCACCGCAACCCTAGAGTCAGACTCGACTGGCTTTCGAGTAAGGGAACCTTTACCTTTTTACATATTAGGCACAGAACTTAAACACATGCACATCAACACAACCTGGGCACAGAAAATAAAGGGACAGGGTAAAAGTCGGAACGGCCCGGAATGGCCGGAACGAGCATTAAACACACAATAGTACCGCAAAAAACAGTGGCAAAATAGTTCCCAGGTCCACTCTAGCAGTGCTTTGAACTAACAGACAGCCTAATGGCAAGCCACAGTTTCTCAATCTCAGATTGCTGTTTATGCCCTGGATATAATAATACTGATCTATACAGGGTGCTTGTAAAGATTACCAGATAACAGTCTGTATCCAACTACACTTTTAAGAAAAATTAAATACCCTTTTCTTAAGAGGGGTAGCAGCTATCTGCCTCTTCTGTTGCAGCCTACTCAGACCTCCAAAATGTTCCTGTGGGATACAGACCCTCAGCAACAGCCTACGGATCTGCAGAGAGATGGGGGGAAATGGTGAAAAGCGATGCAACCTTGTATATGAGAACTGGCACTTTTTTCCTTTCTTTTCTTTTCTTTAAGAAAAAAGGCATTGATACATATCACTTAGACTGGACATATTAACCTGAGACAATGGCATGGAGCCCAGCCATTGCATCTGGGCTTCAGTGACCTAAGATTCTGTACAGAGCCTATCTGTAGTGGTTTGCTGGTTGTTTAAAATAAATATTCTTTCAGTACAGTTTTAACTCGATTGAGTTTCAGGTATGGGTACGCGGAACCTGCTAATATAGATCAAGAAGAAGCTGAAATAAATTTGCCAGTGGGATTTAATCCTGTATCATTATACATCACTGTAGTTTAAGGTGTTCTTGATGGACAGTCACCTGTAAAATAAAACAATTTTTAAAGACTGTGTTCATATATACATATGGTAAGACCTGTTAGAATTATCCAGTTCAAATGAAAGGGAAATTTATTTACTTTTTCTTTTTAAAAATCAAGAAATGCTATTGTGTAGCTTTGGTTTTAAAAAAACCTGGCTGGGGTTCTGTTGCCTGTCCAGTATTGCAAGTAGTTAGGCTTTGTCAAATATTATTTAAAGACTGAAATAATATTTACCTGGGAGTAAGTCTCATTGATTCAGTATTTCTTACTTCTGAGTAAATGTGTAGTATAGTTTGATGGTTTACTTAAAAATACAGAAGAGGGCGGTATTGCACAAGGAAGCATTGTTAAGGGCTAGAATATTCCAGATTTGTGAGAAGAAACGGGCGTCATTCAGTGAAGATTATTGTCCTGCTTTGCTTCACATGTTATAGATAATATTCATTCCAAGTGCAGGTACACAGTACCTGAGTATCTGTATTGTCCTAAATTGGAGGCTCATAAACTGCTTTTGTTCATATTTCTCTGCCACAGAAATAAGGGTTTTCTTTTGTTGGTTTGACATCAAAGGATTGATCCTGAAGAGGCATGTGCATGTGGGTAACTATAGTAACCAAGTAATTCTACTAAATGTGTGGCTCATTTTTAAAATGGCACCACAGTCTGAATTGAAATTGCCAGTTTGCATATGCTGACAATGAGATGCTTGGGGGAATGTGGCACAACAAATCTAGGAGGCCGGACACAGACTGTACACATTCATGAGATCTAGCGCAAAGAGTGCGTCCTCCTTGTGCAGGTGTCATCAACAGACTACATGGAAAGTGACTAGTGCATGTATATACAATAACTTGGAAAAGGTATCAAATGAATAAAAAGCAGGAGTCTGTATGCTTGAAAATTGGCTGTTTTATTTTAGCCATGAAATTCTCTTGCGTTTTCCTCAAACTTGGAAACAGTAACCAGAATAATTTTGATATCTCATAGACAAACATCTCTTATGGTCCTGCCCTCTTCTACCTATGGTGTTATCCATTTCTAGGGATGGGCATGAAATGGCTCATGAACTAAAGTATGTGGTGAATTTTGGCTGGTTTGTGGTTCACAAAGTGAAGTTCGTGGTAGGTGAACTTTCCATGAACTTTCCACAAAGTTTCAAGCTGTTCATGGAGGTTTATGCTGGTTGGTGAACAGATATATTTCTAGACAGATTGTCTCTGTTTAATCTAAATGTTTACAAAACTTCAAAGCAACAGGGGTGGAACTTGGAAGGCATGACGAGGAACATCTGGGGGATGTCCCCTTCGACTTTGATGTCTCTAACTTGCACGAGATCCGTTCTATACACTTTGAACCTGCACCTGTCAAAATGACCGCCTGTCAATGAGCAAGCTAGAGACACCAAACCTGCAGGGGATCTCCGGCTGACTCTCCTCTGCCTGCTTCCAAGTTGTGAGGACAATTTACAGCTTTGCAACAATAACATGGAGCAGCTCTCTTAGTGTTGTACTACTGGAGACTGAACTTGGAAAACTAGCACATTCCACTCCCTGATATCCTAATTTTCTATGAGAGCCAACATGATGTAGTGGTTAAGTGTGGCAGACTCTAATTGGGAGAACTGGGTTTGATTCCTGCCTCCTCCATATGAAGCCTGCTGAGTGATCTTGGGCCAGTCACAGTTCTCTTAGAGCTCCCTCAGCCCCACCTACATCACAAGGTGCCTGTTGTGAGGAGAAGAAGGGAAGGTGATTGTAAGCCACTTTGAGATTCCTTAGGGTAGAGAAAAGTAAGTTATAAAAACCAACTCTTCTTCTTCAAATTTTAAAATGTGTGTATTTACTCGATATAAAGAGTGTATTTGTATCATAAAGCATGTTCAGAATAGTCACCTGACCCCCAGTATGCAGGAAAGAGATGGCTGGCAACAACATTAGAGAAGCTGTCCCAACCAGGCTCTGGTTGGCTAGAGAAGATAATTGGGCAGAATGTGAACCGTGAATTGTGGTGATTGAGGTCTTCTTGTACTTGGCAAGCAGGAGACAGGAAAGAGAGTTGTGGGGCTTACCAGGGCTTGTCAGTTTGGTATTTTCAGTTGTAGTTGTAAAACTTTTATGTTATAGTATGGTAGATGGAAAACCAGACTTGGGATAGGGAAATCTAGACAGAAATATATTTATTTTATTCATTTATATCCTGCCTTTCTCTCCAATGGAGACTCAAAGCATCTTACATCATTCTCCTTTCCTCTGTTTTATCTTCATAACAACTCTCTGAAGTAGGTTAGGGTAAGACTGGCCCAAGGTCACCCAGCGAGCTTCCATGGCATAAATAGGGATTCAAACCTGGGTCTCTCGATACTAGTATGACACTCTTAACCACTATACCACATTGGATCTCACATCCATTCTCAGCCACACATTTATTGTGTGTGGAATGGTCGTGGCAGGACACTGTGCCTCACTGTCAGACTCCTGGCCAAGTTACTCTCAACAACACTTCCTTTTCAGAGATTTGTTTATTGAGAAAATGAGCAAGTTCCAGGTGAAAATGAGCATTGCTGTGTTAGAACTAACAATTCTTGGTGGGCCCCTTGATAATATAGGCAATTCAAAAGGACCCCTCCCCAATAATTGTCACACACACACGTCACGTTCTTCTCGCCTAGCCATTTGCATCTACACCCCCCATGGGAATATATGGACCCACAATCTACAAAGAAAGCAGGCTCCAGAGAGTCTCTGGTCTTCCTCCCATTGGAGGAGGTGCCATCCTTTGGAAAGTTAAAAGCCGAAAGGTTCAAACACATCTATCACTCCCCTCCTCATAGGAATTCCCTTTCCCCCTTTTATTATGGCAAACAGAGCTGGGTGCGAAGTTTGACATTCTGCCCCCCCAAAGCCCTTCACCCACATGGTTTCAGGGGCTGGTGCTGATGAAAAGCGTGCACCAATTTTGCAGCTTTTACGTGCAGTGCCACCACCCATTCATTATGACTGGCATCAAAATCCTTCCACTTTATGAGGTAATACAGGCAACCCCGTTTAACCTTAGAATTGAGGATGGCCTCTACTTCTTGGTGGGCCTCGCCACCCACCATCAGTGGAGCTGGAGCTGGAGGATGTGGTCTCCACTTCTAGGGTCCAGGATCCTTCTTCAGAAGACTGAAATAAAAAATAGGATGTACATGATACGACGACTTAGGCAAGTCCACCTGCATAGTCACTTTGTTAATGTGGCTGTCACAGCTCAGGTGGGGTGTCACCCGACGCTGCCACCACTCTGGATTTAGGTTCCCTTGAGAAGGCCCAGAGCACCTTCCCAAGACCTTCAGACCTCCCTTTCGGCTGAATAGTAGGCGTGAGGACCAGGCAGAGTAAACAAGGAAAAGGTTTATTTTATAGGAGGTCAAACAACAAGGTGCAGGAATAACAACAGTAAGTGGGTGAAAATAAAATAAATCAAATGCCCTAACGCATCTAAATATATACTGTCCCTAGCTTACTATCTCAAGTGGCCTTAGACTACTCACCCTTCCCTCAGGATGAGGGTCTCTCCCATTCAGGAGCCTTCCTTCTGGCTCTACCCTCTGGGGAAAAGAACAGCTTTCCCTCTTCCACCAGTCTCTCCTTCTTGCTGATCCAATACCTGCCCCTCTCCACTCTGGATGGTTCAGAGGCCCAGTGATTTCTCTGAGGAGAACTGCGCCACTGAGCTCCCTGAGCTGGGCAGGAAGAGGCTGGCAGCTGCATGCGCGCTGCTGCCACCGGCGGAGGGAGGAGCCAGAGGGGCGGGGCTGGCAGGGAGTGAGCAAGGCAGGAGCTTGGGAGAGAGGCATGTGAGTGCTTGCCGCCACCGCGGTTAAAACAAATAGTCCCAGCAATGCCCGTGTGGAAGCCACAGCGTCGGTCAATGAGCAAAGCGAGCACTTGCTGGCACACCGCATTGTGCGCTCCCTGATCTCCAAAAGGGCACCCCGCCGAGGCTGTGTCCCTTCTGCTGCAGCAGTGGAGGAATAAAATAAAAACACACTACGCAGCAAAGGAGGGGTGTCAGACAGGGCTTCCCCTCACCTGCTGGCTGCAGCAGCTCTGTCCTCCTCCTCCTCCCTGCCCCAATGAGGCCGAAGTGCCGGGGGTGGCACATGTGCGTCTTGCCTCACAGACATGCCGGAGGCAGGCTGGGCCGTGGGACTCATGTACACTGGCCCTCTCCGGCAGGTGGAAGGGCAGGAAGGCGGAAGGGCAGGACACAGCCAAGGTGGCAGCAGCGGCTTCTCCTCTTCACGCTCCCCTCCACTTGCCCCACTCCTGGCAGGGCGAACTTCCCCCTCAGGCGGGCCTCCCCGCTGTGCTCCTCCTCCTCCTCCTGAGAGTGGCTGAAGGGACGCCACCGGAAGTTTCTGTAAGCCGCCCTCCCCCCGGCGCTTCACCTGATGGGGCGGGCAGGAGTGCTGTGAAAAGCTGACGGGTGGCAACGGTCCCTGTGCACAAGCTTGGATTGCTGATTGCAATTGGACTCAAAACAGGTTTTTTGGCAAGGGTGGCGGCGGCAGGACGCCCCTCTTCACGTGGCGCCCTAAGCAACCGCCTCACCCCACCTCTATGGTTCTCCGGTCGCCGCTCACCGCTCCGCTCCTCGCTCCGTACCCCTCCCTGCTGACCCCAAGAGCAGCAGCGCTTCCCGCCTCGCTCCAGCCGCCGCCGTTGTCACCGCTCCCGAGCTACCCTCACCACGTTTAAGCAGTACGATGGTTACCTCTTTCAACATCTCCCGCCCCGCACAGTGGGAGACCTGGCTCGAGATCCTGGAGAGCTACTTTGACTGCCACAACATCGTAGACCTGGGTAAGAAAAAAGCCCATCTCCTCCGGTCCTGTGGCATCTTGCTGCTTAAGGACCTCATTGCCCCAAAGCAGACCAAGGACGAGTTCCTATGGGGTGCTGGTGAAAGTGCTGACCAACCACCTTTCACGAAAGCCCACAAAATTTGCTGAGTGCATGGGCTTTTTTGTGCGGATCCAGGGGCCGGACGACCTGGTATCCGAGTTCTTGGCCGGGCTCCAGCAGGCGGCCACCAGGTGTTCCTTCCCTCACCTGGAGGACACCTTGCTGAACCAGTTCCTTTTGGGTCTCCGGGAACCCAAACTCTGGAGGAAACTGGTTAGCCAGGATGACCTGACCCTAGACAAGGCGCTCAGGGAGTCTGCGGCCTACAAGAAGGCGCACCAAGACCGCCGCATGCGGGCGGTCCATCGCACGCAAGCAATGCTCGAGTCGGACGACTCTGAAAACGAGGAAGTGCTCCAGGTACGCTGCCATCCCTCCCAGCAGCCCCGCCCTGGAGGAGCACCATCGGCCAAAGTCCCCTCTGCACCATCCCAATGTGCCAGCTGTGGAGAAGCACACGAACATCGAATTTGCCGCTTCAGGGACGCCGTCTGCCGCTCCTGCAACAAGCCAGGCCATCTGGCCCGGGTCTGCCATTCCCAAAAACAACGACAGCCTCAGAAGTCTTCGGCCCACCAGACAGCAGCAGATCTACCCACCGACCTCCATACCCTCTCTGCCCACCAACAGCAGCACCAGGTATGTAACTTGTCCCCGGATAGCCCAAATAAGATGTATGTGACGGCGCTTATAGAGGGGTCCCCCACAGCATGGAAATAGACACGGGCTCTAACTATTCCATCATTTTAGAGGAAACACTGTGCTCGCTCTGCCCACGGGGGGGGAACCCCTCTGCGAAAGCCACAGGGGTTTAAGTTACAAGACTTTAACAAAAACCCTGTGGCGGTTCGTGGCTGGGGCAAGTTTGCAGTGCAATTCCAGGACTTCCATGGAAAATTGGACTTGCTGGTGGTGGGGGGAAGGCTCTCCAGTCTGCTGGGACTTTCTTGGTTCGGACCCCTGGGATTGACGATCGCGGGGGAGAATCAGCTCCGGGCTGAGAACTTTGCGGCTGTGTGCAATGAGTTTCCCAGGGTTTTTGATGGCACACTCGGCCACTACACAGGAGCCCCCATCCGGGTCAAGGCCAGACACCCTCCTATTGTGATGTGGCCAAAGATCGAGGCTGAGCTTGATCACTTGGTTGCCCAGGGGGTGTTACAGCCCGTCGCTTCTGCACGGTGGGAGACCCCAATAGTCACCCCGGTCAAGCCAAATGGCGACATGTGGATTTGTGCAGACTATAAGTGCACATTGAACAAAGCCCTCCAAGACCACCAGTGGTCAGCCACGTGTTAGCCACACAGGTGGGTGCTCGGGTTTTTGGCAAGCTGGACTTGGCCCAGGCTTACCAGCAACTGCCGGTGGATGCTGCCATGGCTGAAGCACAAACGATAGCAACGCACAAGGGGGCTTTCAAAGTACATAGGCTCCAGTTTGGGGTATCGGTCGCACCGGGAATTTTTCAAGCGTTTTGACACGGCCTGCCTGAAGGTCAAGTGGGAGAAATGCTTGCTCGGGGTTCCCAAGGTGGAGTTCTTGGGGTTTGCCGTGGATGCCCAGGGTATTCACCCCACGGAGGAAAAAACAACGGCCATCTCACAGGCGTCCCCGCCTACATCCAAGACTGAATTACAGGCTTTCTTAGGCCTGTTAAGTTTTATCACTCCTTTCTCCCTCTAAAAGCCATGGTGGCGGAACCTCTGCACCGCCTGCTGGATAAAAATGCTCCGTGAGTCTGGGACCCGGAGCACGCTGCCGCTTTCCAGGCGGTAAAGGACCTCCTTGTCTCCAACTCGGTCCTCTCCCATTTCAATGAGGCCCTTCCCGTGGTCCTGGCCTGCGATGCCTCTCCATACAGGGTCGGGGCGGTCTTGGGCCACCAGTTACCAGATGGCCGGGAGGTTCCGGTTGCATATTACTCTCGCACCTTGTCATCGGCCGAGCATAACTGCACAGATTGACAAGGAGGCGCTTGCTATTGTGGCGGGGATGAAAAAATTTCACCATTACCTGTACGGTCGGCCGTTTACAATCGTGACGGACCATAAACCGCTCCTCGGCCTCCTGGCTCCTGACCGCCAAACCCCCCAGATGACGTCTCCCCGGGTTCTCCGGTGGTCTGTTTTCTTGTCAGGATACTCGTATGTGCTCGTCCGTTGGCCGGGAAAAGCAAAGGGACATGCTGACGCTTTGAGCCATCTCCCGCTGCCATCTAAGGATCCAGACCCAGTTCCCGCTCATCAAGTCGCGCTTCTGGAGGCTCTTCCCGATCAACCGGTGCACGTTCAGGACGTGGCGCACCGCACTGCCAAAGATCTGATCCTTTGCTGTGTCTTGGACTGGGTGAGAAGTAGGTGGCCTACGGCCCCAGGGGAGGCGGACTTCACAGCCTTTGCATCCTGCAAGGATGAGCTGTCGGCCCACAAAGGCTGCATGATGTGGGGAGGCAGAGTGGTGATTCCAGCCCCTTTATGAGAAAGAGTCCTCACGGCACTCCAAGAGACACATCCCGGGGTGGTCCAGATGAAAGCTTTGTCCAGAAGTTATGTCTGGTGGCCAGGGCTGGATCAGGACATCGAGGACTGGGTCAAGAGGTGTCAGACCTGCCAAGAATCCCAGCCCGAGCCTCCCCGGGCTCCTGCTAGAGCCTGGGAGTCCTCGCACAAGTCGTGGTATTGGCTCCACTTGGACTTCGCGGGGCCATTCCAGGGTCAGATATTCTTTATACTCGTGGACGCGTACAGCAAATGGCTCGAGGTCGTTCTGGTACCATCGACTTCCTCGAGAGTTGCCATCCAGGCCATGTGGCCCATCTTCAGTTCCCAGGGTATTCCCGACACCCTGGTCACCAACAACAGCATGGCCTTCACCTCTAGCAAATTCCAGGACTTAACCCGTTACTATGGAATTCGTCATGTCCGATCGGCCCCATTCCACCCAGCGACCAATGGCCAAGCCAAACGCATGGTTCAGACAACCAAGAAGGTGCTCCGTCACCTGAACAGCAAGGACTAGGACTACAAACTGGCCGCATTCCTCTTTGGCCAGAGAACGATGCCCCACACCGTGACGGGACACAGCCTAGCGGAGCTCCTGTTAGGACGGCGCCTGACGACCCTGTTGGAC
>NW_015172084.1:45920-48659 GCF_001447785.1 Gekko japonicus
CGGCAGGCTAGGCTCCTGGCCGAGAGCCTATGGAACTCTCGGCCACTGTAAATAGCCAATCACTTGTGTGTGGGTGTGTTTGGGGAGCGGGGTTTGTGCACATATAAACCAGCCTGCGAGCTGGGTACTCTCGTCTTGTCTTGTTCTGAGCTGAAATAAAGTATGAGAGCTGAAATCACTAGTAAGTCTCAGTACTTTTCACTTGATATAGCAATCAACCAAGCTTAACTTGCACTGCTCCTCACACACCAATGGATGCTGGGTACTGGGTGAAACCCATTCCCATAACCTTTAGTTACAGCAGAAAAAACATCTTGGCTCACAGCCTATCAAACCAAAGGGGCAAAAAAATCCTACCTGGCCCCCAAAAGGTGACTAGTTGAACCTATTCTGAATTGTTGGGAGGGAGGGTACAGCAGCAGGGCAGCCAGAGAACAAAGAGAGACGAGGGTGGGCCCAGCAGGCATTTAAACCCTCATTCCTATCCCCTGATACTTGTCTGCCTTGACTGCATTGTGGGGAGGATGGAGCAAAATTCAGATTGCCGTTTCCCTCATTAGAAATTCATTTCAAAAGGAGGGGAGTTTAGTGACATACCTGTGCCTCTTCATTTTGTTGAAAAACTCATTTTTGTAGAACTCCTTTGACTGAGGATCTGCTTTCTTTCCTCCTTCAGACAGATCACATGTTGCTGACTGACCAGGGAGCTTTTGCCTTTGCCAGGGCTATGGGATTCCCTGAGGTTCCAGGAGAGAAACTCATCACTGAAAGGTCTCTAAATAGATGGAAGCAAAACCTTGAGGCCGATTGGAACCCTCAAGAATTCCAAAAGTAAGTGTACATTTTGGTGCTTCGCTGAATTCCTTGAGGGATATGAAGGTATAGCAACTGTATTATGGAAACAGTACTGCATTTACTAGAATAAACTGGGTGTGTTATGTACCTTCCAATCACTTTTGACTTATGAATTAATGACCTCCCAAATGTCCTGTCATTAACAGCCTTGATCAGGTGTTGCAAACTGAGGACCGTGGCTTCCTTTATTAAGTCAATCCATCTCTTGTTGGGTCTTCCTCTTTTCCTTCAACTTCTCCTAGCACTATTGTCTTTTCCAGTGAGTCATCTTCTCATAATGTGATGAGTATGGTCATTTTAGCTTCTAGGGAGAATTCAGGAGTTTCATCTTGAAGAAATACAAGGGTTTCTTCTTGAAGAAACACCAGACTCTATCTAATGATGAGATACCATTTTCTCTCCTTGCCGTGCTTCTAGAACAGCCCTGTAGTTTTAATTGATAGATTTAATGTTGCTATTAACTCAGCAGCTTCATTAAAAATGTACCTACAGAATCCAGCTTGCTGAAGTATAACGGCATGGCGTTGCTTTTAAATTGCCTCTGTAGTATAGTTTGCAGTGCATCTGTTCTTGGGTACAATATATACCATATGGAGTTTGTGGTCTTAATAAAACAGGGAATTGGCAGAACTGATGACTCCGTGTGTGTGTGTGTGTGTGTGTGTATCACTTCAGTCATGATAATTAATGAATGACTGCTGTCTTCTTTTGGACCAAGCCAGACAAGCTGTTGCACAATTTCCAGTGCCGTTTTCCTTGGTAAATAGCTGCTGCAGAGCTCCCTCAATCATTAATGGCAGCTCCAGTGGATCATTTGAGGTTAGAAAAATGGTGTGAGGGTAAGTTCACACCCTTCCCTGCGTGTACCAACTCATGCTACAGCCCCAGCCCGAATCAGGGAGTCCTCCAGCAGCTCTTTACCAACCCTGCCTCCAATGCCCTGGAAATCCAATCAGATTTTTTAGCATCATGTCCATTTTGACTCTTAGTCTGTTAATGGTCCCTTTGCTTTTAACAAGAAACTCTGAAGAGCACTGATCTCAACATGCTTCTTTATTACTTTGGCAAATAAATGTGCCTGCATTAAAGGTCAGATTTCAGACTGTTGTCTTTTCATACTTGGAATAGGCTACCTGTGGAAATAAATAAAGTATTCTTTTCGGCAAACAGTCTCTGATCTTCAGCTAATTGTTTGAAATGCTATTTTTGGCAGAGACCTTGGAACCGTTGGAGCTGTTGCGATCGACTGTGCAGGAAACGTTGCTTGTGCAACATCAACAGGAGGACTTACTAATAAACTGATTGGCCGTGTTGGTGATACAGCCTGCATAGGTAGTGTGTGTATGTGTATGTTGAAAGTACCATCAAATTGCAGCTATGGTTTTCAAGGCAAGTGAGAGGCAAGAGTGGTTTGCCATTGATTTCCTCTGCAAAGTCTTCCTTGGTGGTCTCCCATCCAAGTACTCACCCTGTGTAGCTTCTGAGATCTGACAAGATCAGTATACCATTCCACATCCTCTGCATAGGTAGAGAAACAGGAAATGGAAGCAAAGTTTATTTTCTCTCTCATATAATGTGCATAGGTCATCAATTAATAAACCTTGAGGGCTATGGTCCAAAGAAGGTTTGTGGTTTCTTCTGTGGCAGCAGTTCCTGCTGCCGAAGAAGCCAGCCTATTGTTCACTGCAGGGGTCTTTTCGTAGAAAAAAAGCTGCAGGAGCTCATTAGCATAAGGCTATTAGCATAATAGCTCATTAGCATATGCAACGCCCCCTGACATCACCGGAAGTGATGTCAGAAGGGGAAGCAAAGGGGGGGGCATCTTCAAAAGCCTCCCCTTCCCTTCCCCAGCCAGTGCGGGGGGGGGGGAGCGAAGAGAGAAGG
>NW_015172084.1:49061-94820 GCF_001447785.1 Gekko japonicus
TAGGGAGGCAGCGGGGGCACTCTTCTGCCCTCCGACGGTCTGCAGCACTCCGGCGCTGGCCTGGGGAGGCGGTGGGGGGCCTCTTCTGCCCTCCCATGGGCCGCAGCGCTCTGGCGCTGGCCTGGGAAGGTGGTGGGGGGCCTCCTCTGCCCTCCCACAG
This sequence comes from Gekko japonicus, assembly GCF_001447785.1. Taxonomy (NCBI): domain Eukaryota; kingdom Metazoa; phylum Chordata; class Lepidosauria; order Squamata; family Gekkonidae; genus Gekko; species Gekko japonicus. The sequence goes on from NW_015172084.1 coordinate 49,222, forward strand.
GCCGCAGCGCTCCGGCATTGGCCCTGGGAGGTGGCAGAGGGGCCTCTTCTGCCCTCCCACGGGTTGCAGCACTCCGGCGCTGGCCCGGGGAGGCAGCAGGGGGCTACAGCGCAGGGAGCTGGGGGCGGGGCTTGCTGCCACCACCATCTGTTCAAATTTTGCCACCCTGTGAACAGGTCTGCTACACTGCTAAGCAGCCTGTGGGTCAAGCCAAACATTACTGCGGTGGTGTGGTTGACTCCAACAATCCCTTTTATAAGGTGACATATGGACTTGTTTGTTCCCAATGAGGTGCAATATTGATGTGTACACTTACCTCCCTACATGGGATGGCAAAACAGCAAGTTTGGCCATGTGTTTGTGCAGCTGTGTGAAATCCTAACCATGCAGAAGAAATGCTTGGTGGCATCCATCTATCTTACCTTATCCCACTGTTTCTCCAAGGCACTTATGGCTCTGTCCTCCTCCAGTTTATTTTCTGTACAACCCCATGAGGTATGTTAAGTTGAGTATGTGACTGCCTCATGGCCACCTAGTGAATTTCATGACTGAGTGAGGTTTTTGAATTAGGGTATCTCTGCTCCTAGTCTGGCTTTTAACTATCTTCCAGTGGTAATGAATTGTCTTTCAGTATTGCAGCTGCTTGAAAGTAATGGACACTTCTTCCCTACCAAGTCCCATCTTATTACTGAAATGCAGATGCACCTCTGTCTTCTTGCCCCTTACATAAACCCATTGATGTGGATACATCAGTCTGAAGCTACAAAGTCAATGTGGTTCATTAATTTGAAGCTACAAGGGCTACTTTTGTAATTGGCTTTATTTTATTTTATTTGTTTGTTTGTTTACTACCTTTGTATCCTGCTACAAAACATCGAAGTCCTATACAGATGAAAAACATAAAGAGTGCAATACCAAAAAAAATGCAACTCTTGACTTGAGATATGTGATATTGAAAATGTCACCTTTTTGCCCTTTTGTTTTTATTCTTTGCTCAGGAAGTGGGGGTTATGCAGATAATAATGTTGGTGCCACCTCTACCACTGGCCATGGAGAGAGCATTATGAAAGTGGTTCTAGCCAGGCTTGTCCTTTATCACATGGAACAAGGTAAAATTTGATATTTGGGGTGCCATAAGTTACAGAAAGCATGGGGCTACCATGTTCCTGCCAGTTGTTGATGGAACTGGGTTGTTATTTGTTCCATGCTGAGAACACATACTGAAGAAGATGCTTGGATATTACACAAATGTTAACTATAATTGAGTAAATACTCATCATGCATATACAGTTGTGGGCCTCCAATATTCATGGGGGGGGAATCCCCCCCCCATTTTCTCACCAGGCCCAGGGGCTACCCTGGACTCAGTGGCTGTGCCACTGCTTGCAGTGGGCCCAGCGTGACTCCCAGGTTGCACTGCTGCCAGCAGCATGCCCCATGCAGCTCCTAGGCTGTGCGGCTGACATGCCGGACCCAGCATGACTCAAGGGCTGTGCTGCCACCCTCAGCAGGCCCTACATGACTCTTGGGTTGCACTGCTGCCGTTGGCATGTCCCGCGTGGTTTCCAGGCTGTGCTGATGCCACTGGGCCCAGCCGGGCTCCCAGGCTACGCCACTGCCACAGGGCCCAGAAGGGCTTCTGTTGCTGGGCCACATGCCCAGTGGGGGCGTACCCAGCTGTAAAGCTAGTATATTATTTTTCAGATTGGAAGGCCTGACCCATAAACCCTTGAGACAGATTTCATGCCTGAGTTGACAATGTCCAGATGATAGAAAAATGGATTTCCCCATTAGTGCTGGATTTTTGTTGTCCCTGCTATAACAAGACGAACATCAGCAAAACTGTTTTCATATTAGATAATTTCTTTTTAGCTGCATGCATCAAAGTGTAGGCTGCTTTTAAAAACACAAGTATGAAACTTCCCCAACAAAGTCAGGTAGTTTTGCATCCCACACACACCCAGCTTAATTGACAGGACTCTGACATTGTTGATGAGCTTTATAAAGCCCTTTTATGCTCCAGTTGCCTGACTGCTGTTTAAAAAGGAAATAATATGAATACAAATAAGTGTGCTTATCCATGTATTAAGTAGAAGGGTGGCTATGGTCAACAGCTAGCAGCAAAGATGCTCATGAGACTGTAATATAATCAGGCCACAGATAACATGGAGAGCTTTACCTTCAGTGTTATCCAACTTCGTGATTTGTATTCAGTCCATAAGCAATTACAGATACAGCAGGCATGGCAACTCGTGTCACACAAATGTCATTGCAGGCCTTAGACCACAGTTTAATTTTTGATGGAAATGAACTCTGAACTGCTACTAGTACTACAATAAACTAATCAGCAAGATACGGAAGGTGTGTGTGTGTGTGTTTGTATACTGCTAAATACAAAAGAGCGAATTGCATTAATGTCATATCAAACACATGCCAGGCATGTTATCTGCAAAACCCTGGTGCACAACTACCCCTACATTTTATCTCTATTTAGCCCGCAACAAATAGCTTGTCATTCAAGTTTTCGGTCAGTATTAAGCCACCAAACAGCTGCAAAGTGCCAAAGCAGAACACAATGAGTAGGTGAGGAGCAGCTGGTGGGGGCTTAAACATTCCCCTCTAGGCCTCTTCTCCAGCCAGGATTCTTCTTTGCAGCATCACAAGGTGGGGGGGGGGCATGGCATGAGTGAGGGCAAGGAAAGGGTTAAGTATCCCTTCCCCCTCCAGCCTCTTTGCTGCTGTTCAGATATCAGGGCTCCCAGAGTTGGGTCTGCTGCTGAATATTGTTTCCTCCTGAAAAACCTGCAAATGGAGTGCTGACCAGGACTGGACATGCGGGAAGATGCAGACTGCACAAGTTGTTCATATGACATTCAGGTACAAATTGCATGCGACAGTAGCGATGGAGCAGCCACTGGGAACTTCTCAAAAAGCTCAGAGCTCACCTACCCTGTTTGGTGCTGGAGAAAATAGAAGATGGAAATTAGCCCCCTTTCTCGCTCCCAAATAGCCAGTCACCAAGATTTTAGGTTTTTTTACAGCTCCAGCTACTAGAACTGAAGGGGGAGTCTCACACACAGCACACAGCTCCCCATCCAGCAAGGGAGCCACTCCTACACTGTTTCAGGTATCAGTTGATTTTCGTATAGACAAAGAGCATGGGCAGAGAGATAGTGGCTTCTCACTTTTTTTGGCAGTCACACAAACTTCAGTGTGTGAGTTGCCTTTTTAATGATTCGATTAGAACAACTTGAGGGGCCTACCAGGAATTTTAAGGGGAGAAATGGTTTAGAGGTTTGCTACCATGCTACAGTAGCATCCAATGCACTGCTGAGATCCAAGGTTAGACTAATACCTTCCTGGTCACCTTCCCTGAAGCTTGATAATCAGGGTTATTGTACATCAGTATCAGTATTAGATTACCGAGGTACAGGGCTTGTTGAGTAAAAAGCCACTTGAGTAGTATAATGAGGATATGGGGTTGGTAACATGCCTCTCCCCTAAGGGGGGGTAATGAAGTTGGGTACATACCCCACACCTAATTTTAGGGCTTCCCCTTTTCCCTGCCATCAGCTTCACTATTAGAGAACACATGGTTAGCTCTCACAGGGAATCACTGGAAAAAGCAATTCGGAAACCCCTTCCAAAATTGTATATATTCTCAAAGACTTGAGCAGGTAGAATTTACACACACACACCCCTGCCCCTTTCCACTTTAAATGGCTATTAGCTGTTGTCATCATTCTGCGCCTCCTGGAACATATTCAGTCCTGATCAGGCAATTTTGGATTTCCCCCTCCCTTTGGTTAATTCACATAGTTATGTTTTCCTGCATATTCTGAGACTTCCCTGAGTATATGGAGGTCCTTGCCTTATCTGTGGGAGGCCTGAGTCGCTGGTTTTGTTTACAGATCTAGATAGGGTTGCCAGGTCCTGCCAGCGGGGGGTGGGAGGAAGCTTTCTGGGAGCGGAGGTGGGGTGATATTGCCACGTGTAACATCCCTGATATGATGATATCACATGGAAGTGATGTCATCATGCCAGGGATGTCATGTGATGATGCTCTGGTATTTTGCCCAGAATACCAGAGCATCACTGTGCAACGTCCCTGGCATGATGATATCACTTCCGTGTGATGTCATCATTCTGGGGACATCACGCTGGGTCATACATACATAGACCTTTATTGGCATAACACAGCAGCAAGGAGAACAAGGAAACAAATAGAAAATGAATAGCACGAAGTAATAGATTATAACAATTTACACCATGCTGCACCGACAAGGAATCGTTTTTATAAACTTCTCGGAAATAATAGACTCAGTTGAGAATATAGCAATTCTAAAAAATACAAGGGGGTTACGGCTTGTATGCCCCTACCCTAAGCTTCCAAACATAGGCTGAGAATTCGGCAACAGACAAAGTAATTGCCGGGGACTTATCAGACAATAAAATTTTAAGATCATTGTCAGTCGGGTTCCTTGTGGTAGGTAAGTGGGGACTAATCAGATAGCTACGCATAGTAGAATATTGAGGACAACGTAGAAGGATATGAGCAACTGAATCAGGTTCACTATAGAGACAATTGCAGGTTCTGTCCCTATAGGGGATACCCCTATATCTGCCTAAAACAACAGCTGAGGGGAAAAGATTGAATCTCGCTAGCATAAAAACCCGCCGATAAAGTGGGATTGTTAGATTAGAGATGTACAGAGCCATAGAGGCTTGGGGGGGGAAGGTCAAGGGAGCGTGGAGAACAGACTCCATAGCTCCCACGCTGGATCATGGCAGTTGGGGTGGGGCTTCCCCCCACCAGCTAGCTGGCCGCCTGTGGGCAGGAGCCCATGAAATTGGGGGATCCCCCATCCACCTGGGGGTTGGCAACCCTAGCTCTAGACCAGCCAGTTTACTATTCAATATAGAATGATAATTTGCCTTTATCCTAACCTGGATGGCCCAGGCTAGCCCGATCCCATCAGATCTCGAAAACTAAGCAGGGTTGGCCCTGGTTAGTATTTGGATGGGAGACCACAAAACAAGTCCAAACTCAAGACACAGAGGCAGACAATGGCAAACTACCTCTGAATGTCTCTTGCCTTGAAAACCCTACAGGGTCTCCAGAAGTCAGCTACAACTTGACTGATCTCTCCACCACCAGCACCAGTTTGCCATTATGGAGCACCTAAAATAATTTTTCAATATTGAATTTTTGTTCTTGTGACTGCTTGGTCTACAAAGGGATCCAGTTCAAAGTTTCTTATGACATTCAGATAGAATTTAAATTATTTTTTAAATCAAAAAGAAAATTTTAAAATATTGCGTTGAATAAAAGAAAAATTAAAAAATCAGAGATTGAACAAACAAAGCTGAATATAAGACTGGTGCTATAGAGAATTAGTTTAGATGCGAAAAATTAGAATAGAGTCATAGAGTTGGAAGGGATCTCCAGGGTCATCTAGTCCAACCCCCTGCACAAGGCAGGAAGTTCACAAATACCTCCCCCTCACACCCGCAGTGACTGCTGTTCCATGCCCAGAAGATGACAAAAAACCTCCAGGATCCCTGGCCAAACTAGTCTGGCGAAAAATTGCTTCCTGACCCCAAAGTGGCAATCAGCATTTCCCTGGGCATGTAAAAAAGGGCCACAAGAACTAAGCACTGAGGCAACCCTTCCTGCCCTCCCTCTCATGATCTGCCTAAGTTCACAGAATCTGTATTGCTGTCAGATGGTCATCTAGCCTCTCTTTGAAAACCTCCAAAGAACGAGAGCACACCACCTCCTGAGGAAACCTGTTCCACTGAGGAACTGCTCGGTCCAGAAGTTCTTCCTAATGTTTCGCCGAAAACTCTTCTGATTTAATTTCAACCCATTGGTTCTGGTCCGACCTTCTGTGGCATCCTCTATATGACAGCCCTTCAAGTACTTGAAGACAGTTATATCACATCTCAGTCATCTCCTCTCCAGGCTAAACATACCCAGCTCCTTCAACCTTTCCTCATAGGACTTGGTCTCCAGACCCCTCACCATCTTTGTTGCTCTCCTCTGGACATGTTCCAGCTTGTCTATATCCTTCTTAAATTGTGGTGCCAAAAACTGAACACAATACTCTAGGTGAGGTCTTACCAGAGCAGAGCAAAGTGGTAACATCACTTCACGTGATCTGGACACTATATTTCTCTTGATACAGCCCAAATTCACATTTGCCTTTTTAGCAACCACATCACACTGCTGACTCATGTTCAGTATATGGTCTACGAAGACCCCTAGATCCTTTTCACACATACTACTGCCAAAACAAGTCTCCCCCTACTTATATTTATGCATTTGATTTTCCTACCTAAATGCAGAACTTCACATTTATCCCCATTGAAATTCATTTTATTTGTTTTCGCCCAGTTTTCCAGCCTGTCAAGATCATGCTGTATCCTAACTCTGTCTTCTACCATATTTGCTGCCCCTCCCAATTTAGTCTCATCTGCACATTTAATAAGTGTTGCCTCTATCCTTTCATCCAAATCATTGATAAAGATGTTGAACAAAACAGGTCCCAGGACAGATCCTTGAGGCATTCCACTTGTGACTTGTTACTCCTCTCCAAGAAGATGAGGAACCATTCACAAGCACTCTTTGGGTGTGATCTGTCATGGGATCCAAACCACATTTTTTCCAATGTGTCAACAAGAATATCATGTGAAACCTTATCAAAAGCCTTACTGAAATAAAGATAAACTATGTCTACAGCATTCCCCTGATCCAGCAAGGTAGTAACTGTCTCAAAAAAAGAGATAAGGTTAGTCTGACATGACTTGTTCTTGAGAAACTCAAGCTGGCTCTTAGTAATTACAGCCGTCCTTTCTAAATGCTCAAGGACTGTCTGTTTGATTATTTGTTCTAAAACTTTCCCAGGTATAGATGTCAAGTTGATGGGTTGGTAGTTACCTGGATCCTCCTTTTTCTCCTTCTTGAAAATGGGGACAACATTTGCTGCCTCCAGTCTTCTGGCACCTCACCTTATCTCCAAGAATTCTCAAAAATAATGGACAGAGGCTCAGAAATTACATCCACGAGTTCTTTTAGTACCCTTGGATGCAGCTCATCTGGCCCTGAGGACTTAGTTTCATTTAAAGAAACTAGGAGTTTATGTACTACCCTAGGTCAATCCTAAACTGCAACTCCCTTCCCTCATCATGTGTTCTGTTTTTGCCATGTTGAGCACCATTTCCCTTGCAAGAGAAGACTGAGGAAAAGTAGGAATTGAGCAGTTCTGCCCTCTCTTTACCTATTACAATTTCACTTTCCTGTCCCTGCAATGGGCCTACCATGTCCTTGCTCTTTTTCTTACTTTGAACATATGAAAAGAACCTTTTCTGTTGTTTTTAGCGTCTCTCGCTAGCCTAAGCTCATATTGAGCTTTAGCTTTCCTAAGTCTCTCTCTACAAGCACTGGTTATTTGTCTATGTTTATCCTCGGTTATAAGGCCCTCCTTCCACTTTCTGAATGAGTCTTTTTTATTTACCAAGTCTTTAGAAAGCTGTTTATGGAGCCACCTTGGCTTCTTTAGGCTCCTCCCATTTTTTCCTTCTCATAGGAATTGTTTGTGATTGTGCCTTCAGTATTTCACTTTTAAGAAACTCCCATCCCTCTTGAGCTCCCTTCTCCATATTTCTGACCATGGGATTCTACCCAGCGTAAGTTTGTCAAAATTTGCTTTCCTGAAGTCCAACCTATATGTCTGATTATGTACAGCTTTTACCTTCCCCAAGACTGTAAATTCCAAAATTACATGGTCACTATTACCCAGGGTGCCCACTACTTTCACCTTGTCAACCAGTTCTTCCCTGTTGGTAAGAATCAAGTCCAAGATAGCAGATCCCCTTGTTTCCCTCTCCACTTCCTGGAAAATGAAGTTGTCAGCAAGACAAGTCAGGAAGTTATTGGACCTTTCATTTTTAGCAAAGTTGGACTTCTGACAGATATCCTCCTGCTTGTTTCCCATACTCTGCACATTAGCGTAGAGACATCAGAATCCATTTTTCATGCAGACTGAGGTTTTCGTTTCTGTACTTACATGTGAGTTAATGTTATCTAGCATACGTGCCACTCCCTGCAAAACGTTAGAGTTCTTATCTCCAGTTATTGGCTTTGCTTTTTTGTCTTGCTCCCCCACACGATTTAGTTTAAAGCTCTCCTTATTAGGTTTGCAAGACTGTTTCCAAACACATTTTTCCTACCCTTGTGAGGTGCAAACCATCTCCCAATAGAAGAGCTTCATCTCAAAAGTGTAAGCCATAGTCCAAAAATCCAAACCTTTCCTGATGACACCATCTACGTAGCCAGTCATTGATCTGCAGTATTCTTCTTTCCCTTCCTAAACCACGGCCTTTGACAGGAAGAACTAATGAGAATACAACTGGCGCTCCCAATTCCTTCACCTTTTTCCCCAGAACCACATAGTCTCTTTTAATACGTTCTGGGCTGTGTTGGGCTGTATCATTTGTTCCCATATGGATGAAAGCCAGTTGAGTCCAACTCTAGGGTTGCGGTGCTCATCTCCGTTTCAGAGCTGAAGAGCCAGCGCTGTCTGATGACGTTTATTTATTTATTTATTTATATCTTCAGCTTATATACCGCCCTGACCCCGAAGGGTCTCTGGGCGGTTTACATAGTAATTCTAACCACATTCACCTAGCTAGGGCCACATTGTTTCTGGGGTAGTGTCTGCCTACCAGCACCCAGGCTAGTTGTTCTCCAGCTTCCTTTCCGCGGCTTTTCGGTTATTTCCGCGGTTATTATTTTGCAAGCCTTCTCAAGCAGATTCCCTGTGGAGACAGCATAGTTTTTCTAAATATGGGGGTGGAAGAGATGCAGTGTGACATCACAACATCACTTTCGGTTGTACCAAGAAGTAAATTCTCGGTGTTCTAGAAATTCCCCATGCTTTTACCGTACTATGTTTTTACCAGAGAGACTGGAGAATTCCTAGAGCATTATGAAGTCACTTCCGGTTATAACAGGAAGTCACAACAGGAAGGATGTTGAGACATTGTTCAGTGGCACCCTGCCTCTGACCCCATTTTTGCTCCCACTGGAGCAAAGAGGTTGACTGGCAGCCCTAAGAAGAAAGTAAATGAATATCCCAGTATAAGGGCTCCCAACAAATCTCACAGCCAATAAATTACTTTGATCCTTTCTTTGGTGTACAGATATGCTTCCAGTTTATATAGTACTTCCTCCACATGAATGCAACTATGTAGATGCCTGATATGATGGCACAGAGGCTATAGAGTGGATGTGATGCCCATAAACCAACCTTCCTAAAAAGAATTTGCTCTGGAATGGTTTTGTTTTTTTTAAATTTTATTTTATTAAGATAACAAAGAAATTACAACTTGTCCAGCACATAAGTGAAATGCTATTACATATCATAACAATAAAACTTTGTAAATAATACAACAGATATTATTGCCCCCCCCCATTGGAATAACAAGACAGACAACAGTTTGGAAGTAAACAAGGGCCACTTTATTAACTATTTAACCTAACAATGCAGCAAGGGACGAACTAAGTGAGCATGGAACAGGCAAGGCAGACGTCACTCCCTGACCAACCTCCTTGCCCTTCATGGGCGGGTCACCCAGCTCTGGTCTTGAACCAGCGGTCTGGCTCGTGACCAGCAGCCCAGCAAACTGGTTGGCACCTAGGAGCACCAACCCCTGAAGCCTTACAACTTGCAGGGAGGAGCATACCCTACGAGGTTCCCAGAGGAGGTGATCACCATTCCCCACCCTGGACCTGGAAATCCGAAGGCAGTTCCTGATGACCCCCTGTTCCCTAATGGGGAAAATGGCGTAAGGTGCTCACCGGTTCCGCATTCTTACCCGCACAAAACCTGCAAAGTGACCAACCTATTTAGATATTCGAGCGGGAGCGGAGCCCAACCATTTTGCAGGTTGGGCTCCGCCCCCTGCCCACGTCATGACGCCCAGCGTCATGGCTCTGCTGCTGCCCCACATTCCTGCCAGGGCAGCAAAGCAGCCCCCGGGCCTTCAGCAGCGTCACCGGGAGGCTGGGAGCTTGATTACGTACACACGTAGGTAGTAGGGACAATATCTATATATCTAATAGCGAAAGGTGCCCCCTGTGTGCGGATACCTAAATCTGAGCATTGGGGGCATCTGGGGGGGAGAGAGATTTTTGTGCACACTTGGGGCAGTCCCCAGGTGTGCACAAAAATCTAAAAACCCAGAAAAAATACTGGGGGGTACTTTAATCCCCCCCAAAAGTGACAGAGCATCCCCTGCGCATGTGCAGGAAACGCTCTGCGAACTCCCTCGCCGCCGCCGCCGCTGCTTCGGGGGGGAGAGAGCAGTGAGGCCCGAGCGGCAAGCTGCCAGGGGGGGAGAAAGAGCAGCGAGCCACTCGGGCCTCGCTTCGAAGCGAGGGGGTGGGGGAAGGCAAGGGGGAAATCGAGCGGGGGTGGAGGAGACGGGGGAGGAACCGGCGGGATGGGGGGAACTTACCTCCTCCTGCTGCTTCCTCCTCTGCCTCATAAGTGTTGAGGTCTCTCCCCCCCCGCGAGTATCGCGGGTCCCGCCCCTTGTAACATCTAATGTGAAGTTCTAGGACTGAAGTTAACTGTAAAACTAAGAGGTATGATAAGTGTTGTATTTGTAATCTTGTATCATGAGCCTTGCATATTGAGGATATGTCCACTGTATAGGAGATCTGCTCTAGACCACTTTGGAGTGGAAAAAAGAAATAGAGGAGGAAAGGAATAGGGGACAAAGATGAAGAGATTAGAGAAGAAGCAGTTGACGGTAGGAGTTGTTTGGAGGAGCAAGATCTTGCGTGAGAACATGAGTAATGAAGGGAAGCCATTTCTCAGTTAAGTTTGTTTTTTTTGGGTAGATATCAGATTGAGTTAGGCAATCTGTTATTTTCTCCATTAATAGATGGTCCCAGATCTTTAAATACCATTCCGTTAGGGAGGGTAATGAATGTGATTTCCAGTGTTTTGCTAATACTGTCTGGGCCGCTGTCAACAAGCTATGTATTAATTCCCATCTGACCTTTGGGATCAGAGGATCATTTTTGTGATGCAAGAGGAATGATTCAAGTGTTAATACAATTGCATGTCCTGTTCTTTGTGAGATGTGTTGATGGATCTTGTTCCAGGACTCTTGTAGACGAGGGCATGTTCACCAGCAGTGAACAAAAGTACCAACTTCTCCACAGCCTTTCCAACAAAGGGACGTGCTAGAGGGTAAGAAGTGTGCTGATTTTTGAGGAGTGATGTACCACCTAGATAGGATCTTGTAGGATTGTAGGCGGATATGTGCCAAAGACGGAGAAGAGAGAGAAGTGAGCTGTCCACTGGTCGATTGTGAAGTTTAAGTTGCAGTCTCGCGATCAGGCTAATTGATATGATAAAGATTCCGAGGCACTTGGCTGGAGTAGTATGAGGTATATTTTATTTCTTGGACTCCCCAGATCTCTATTTAGTAGTTCTTTGAAGTGTGTGAGAGGAGAGTTCATTATAGTGGAGAGGCTCATTTGGGTAAACATATGTCTCAATTGGAGATAAAAGTACCATGGAATGCTACTATTTAATTTTTGTTCTAGAAGTACCTTCTGTGCTAGGTCATTGTTTAATATAATGTCCTTTAATCGTGTAACATTTGGATCGGCTCCAGGTAAACCAAGGTTGATAAAGAAAAGAGGCAAATCTTGAGTGTGTAGGAACCAGCCGCTGTCTGAATGGAATGTTTCATTTGGAGGTCATTGGGTCTATTCTTTATTGAGGCTATGATGACAAAACAGATCACCACATTCTTAATTTTGGAAGGAGCTCACCCTCTTTCAGATCATTTCATTGCCAACATGTGCCACCACCCACCAGCCCCTCCCGAATCAGCCTAATACAGTTCAGATCCTCGTGTACCACAAGTGGAGAGCAGGTGCTCCACTTAAGGGTATAAACTGAATGATCGTTTTTGCAGCAGTTGGAATGTCTAAACGTTATGATGGCAGCTGTTGCCTAGATGAAAATATCCTTCCTGTTAGTGTTTAGAAATGCTGGGACTTCGGTTTCTAAGCACGAGAATAGTTTCCATTCAGGGGTATTTGGGTTTCATTTTTATACAGATGAAAGGCAAAATCTTCTGTCTCTCTGTGTTGCTATTTCACATCTGATTCATTCTGAATATTCATACCAAATGATATTCATATCTTGAATTGAGTCTGTTACTGAGGCTGCTTGCTGCATGAGGGGGAAAAAAGCTTTCTAAAATTTTACATAGTGTTTCATATTTTCTTTAAAATTTTAAATCCTACTTCTTTAGCAACTGATCTATTTGACAAACACTATCTATTTGGAATTTAATCATTTTTTGCAGTCTCCATTTATGGAGTTATTAAAAAATAATGTGACACAAATTACCACAGGGATGATTTGATGGATATTGGTGTTCAGTAGCATCCTAAATCCTGGTGATAAGTAGTGATGCCATCGAGGTTGAATTTTGAGGCAAAAGTCCATGGCTTTAGCTTACAGGCTCATCAGTAGGTGGGCCCAAAACAGGCTATAGGTTCACATCTAAAGTCTATATTACCATCCCTGTAAGCTTTTATATACGGAATCTAAAATGACCTAACCCCATTACTGTGACAAGGTGATGAATATCTTAGAAGCTTCCTCTTGGTCACTACATTCCTTTAAAATCATGTGTGTAAGGGAACACTGAAGCAAACTGGGGGAAAATGCAAAAATAAAGTTTATTTATAGCTATATATGGAACTCCAGTTGTGTTACCATTCTACAATACTTGTGCCTATCCCTTGTATGCAAATCCTTTATTTTCTTTGCTTTTTAATAGAAAACAGGAACCAAATAGAAAGTCACTTGTTTCTGTCTTTCATTAGAACAGTTGGCCAATGGAATAGGAAGGCTGTTGAATCTCCTCCATTTGGAGGCAATACAGAAGAGGCTTGAGCAACGATTGCCATGAATGACTTAGGTTTAGTAAAACTTAGCTAGAGGGTTGGACTAGAGTTTATTCTACCAACAGGTGTGATACTCATGAAAGGTTTGCTGTTACTCCCATAGGAGCTGAACAGGAACTCTGTACTTAATTGTATTAGCTGTGATCCAAGGAGCTACCTAGGCCTAAGCAAGCTTCTTGTGCCAGCTCAATGGAATGTTTTTATTCAGAAACAGCTGACTCTCATGCTAGATCCCAAATGGCTTTTGAAGCTTCTCTCAGTTTCAAAAGGAGATTGCTGTGTTGAGAAGGGGCTGTTGCATGAGGAAAAACAAGTCTGAGGCACCCTTGGAGTCATGGGACTAGATATATAGTTCTTTAAGAGGTTTATTGACTTTATTATATTGATGAATATTAGCCACTACTTAGCTAAGTGTGACAGAATGCAAATATAAAAATTATGTAATTTCTCATATATTCTGATTTTTTTTCCAGGGAAGTCTCCAGAAGCTGCTGCTGACATTGCCTTAGATTACATGAAAACAAGAGTTGGGGGGCTGGGGGGCATTATTGTGATCAGCTGTTCAGGAGACTGGGCTGCGAGGTTCTCCACCAAGCAGATGGCCTGGGCCACAGTAAAAGATGACCTGCTGCAGTGTGGTGTTTATCCTGGGGAAAGGGATGAGCAATCTGCTGGAGAAGCCCTTAGCACCATGGGATCCTATGCGTAAGGGGGGGGAGGCTTTACAGTAGGACAAAGATCATACACCTTAATCGGGAAGCAAATCTGTTGTTCCCATCCTGAAAGGGAAACCCCTTCATCCACTTCAGATGTATTCAGTACTAGCTACCTTTTGCAATCAAGATAAAATAACTGGGTGTTAGAGTCCTGCAGCAATCAGTTTCCAACAACTCCCATTCAAAAGAGTGAAGTCTATTGAATACAGTAAAGGCAGGTCATCTGTGCACACATTCTGTGTTAGTACTGATTGCAAGTGCGCAAAATGGGGAGTTATACATAATTCATAGGGGTCTCCAGAATGGACCTGGGCCAATCAGGGAACTAGCAAAAGCCCACCTAACCTAACGGGTCTACATTCCCAGAGAAAGCAGCAACAAGGTACCAAGGTCACTGGCTTAGGCTAGCAGATAAGATGAGCCTGGAAAAACGAAAGTTAGGATTCCATTACAGCAACAGACCCATACATCACCTCCCCCCTCCAGCAGCTATGGCAGCGGCTGAGCTGACATTCTGCCCCCCCAAAAAAGATGCCCCCACACACCAGGCTTCCCTGGGTACATTTTGTGAAAGGCACGAATCAGTTTAGGAGCATTGACATGACATTCAGCAACCTATTCATTGTGTGAGGGGTCAAAGTCTTTCCATTGGACAAGAAAGAGTACACTTTAGAGTCCAATATATGGGCGACTTCGTGATGGGGTTCACCATTCACCATCAGTGGAGGAGGGGCTGGAGGCTAAGATCTCCACACATTCGGTCCCGGGTCCTTCTTGAGCAGACTGAAATGAAAAACAGGATGCACGCCCTTAAGAGACATAGGTAAATCAAGTTCAACAGTCACATTATTTATTTTGCGCAGTACCCTGAAGGATCCGATGTATTTCCAGCCTAACTTCCTGCGAGGCTGGAGACCCTTTAAGTTTTTTGTAGATAGGTACACCGTATCCCCAGGCTGTATATTCCATTCCGGGGCTCTGCCCTTGTCAGCCTGGGCCTTATAGTCCGCCTTAGCTTTGTTCAGCGTTTTTTGGATTTCAGCCCAGTGACCTTTCAAACCTTTCCACCAAGCTTGGAGATTCCCCGGGGGGGGGGTTCAGGAGCCTCCACCATAGGGAGAGGGGCCCGTTCATAACCATACAAAGCCTTGAAGGGGGACAGACCCGTGGAACTATGAAGAGAGTTATTTAACCATTTTGGTGTAGTGGTTAAGTGCGTGGACTCTAATCTGGGAGAACCGGGTTTGATTCCCCACTCCTCCACTTGCAACTGGCTGGATGGCCTTGGGCAAGCCGTAGCTTTGATAAGAGCTGTTCTTGAAAAAGAGCAGTTTCTGTCAAGAGCTCTCTCAGCTCCACCTACCTCACAGGCAGTGTTCCCTCTAAGATGAGTTAGCGTGAGCTAGCTCACAGTTTTTTAGCCCCTGCCTCACACATTTTTGTCTTAGCTCAGGAAGGATGGCTCCAGAGCAGACTAATTTATGCAGCAGCCAAATCACTCGCTCACAACTTTAATGCCAGTAGCTCACAAAGTAGGATTGTTGCTCACAAGACTCCACAGCTTAGAGGGAGCATTGCTCACAGGTTGTCTGTTGTGGGGAGGGGAAGGGAAAGGAGTTTCTAAGCTGCTCTGAGACACCTTTGGGTAGTGAAGGGCAGGGCATAAATCCAATCGCTGCTTCTTCTCTTCTTCTTCTTAACTGTATTCCGCATAGGGTAACAAGTCAACCCAGTCATCCTGTTGATAGTAAAGCATCTAAGAAATTGCTCCACCACCTGATTGATCCGTTCAGTTTGGCCATCAGTCTCTGGGTGGTAGGCACTGCTGAGGCCGTGTTCAATGTCCAAAACCTGCATGAGTTCTCTCCAAAAGGTGGCAACGAACTGGGTTCCTCTGTCAGATATTATCTTGGTTGGCACCAAATGCAATTTCACAATGTGATGCATAAACATTTTAGCAAGGGCTTTAGCGGTAGGTAGCTGCTTGAAGGGAATGGAATGTGCCTGCTTGGAGAATAAGTCCACTACCCCCCAGATTACCGTCTTGCCCTTGCTAGGAGGCAAGTCTGTGATAAAGTCCACAGACACCACCTCCCAGGGCTAATTAGGGGTTTCTAGTGGCCGGAGCATCCCAGGCAGCTTTCCCGGGCACCTTTTACTCATCAGGCATGTTTGGCACAACCCCACATATTGCAAGATGTCAGTCCTCGTGAGGCCACCAGAATTGGCGCTGTAGTAGATGAAGGGTTTTCAAATATCGAAAATGACCGGCCAGCTTGGACTCATGTCCAAAATGCAGGACTTCCCTGTGGAGGGCCTTTGGCACAAACAGTCTCTCCCCCTCCCGATACCAACAGCCATTAGTCGCCATTTGGATTGAGGCATCTTTGGACGTTTCCTCCTTATCCACCTCAGAGAATGCCATTTTGAATTTGGTAATCCATGACTCTTCCCCCCCCCAAACCTCCGCCTGGCTGCGTGTCAGAACTGCCCCTCCCAATTGGGAAAGCATGAACATGGAGTCTACTACCTCCTCCCTCTGACTGGCATGTTGGGGGAGGTGTGACAAGGCATCTGCCAGGGAGTTGGCTTTCCTGGGGAAGTGATGAAGAGTGAAGTGGAACTTAGAGAAAAACTCCGCCCACTGGAGTTGCTTTGCATTGAGATTTCGGGGGGTGCATAAGGCTTCTAAGTTTTTATGATCAGTCCAAACCTCAATTGGGACCCGTGCCCCCTCCAACCAATGCCCCCAAGTAGTCAGAGCCAGCTTAATGGCCGTGGCTTCCTTGTCCCACACTGCCCAGTTCCACTTAGTCGCATTGAAGTTTTTTGATACATACGCTAAAGGGTGTAGCTGCCAATCTGTCCCCTCCTGCAGTATCCCCCCCCCCCGGGCAACATCTGAGGCATCCACTTGTTTTTTTTAACCACGTACAAAAACTTACAATTAACAAAAACCTAATTCAACCTATGAAATACAACCTTGTAATATAAAACCCAAAGCTTACTAAACAATCAGAGTGTGGAAAATGTCCTTATAGATACAGCCATACATTATAATCCTGATGATTTGGAAGATACTTATTAAGTTTGAGAAAATCAATACCGGGACCAAAAGTTCTGCATGTTGTTACCAAAACGTCGAACTGAGTCTCCTTTTAAAAAAAGAGTTGTTAGTAATTTGGAGCATTATAAAAACATCCCATATTTTCTCAAACCACTGTTCAATAGTCGGACCTTGAACGTTTTTCCAAGTTGAGGCTATAGTTAAACGTGCTGTTACTAACAGATGGTTCAATCCATTTGTCCAAGAGAAGTGCTTCCAAAGTCAACGGGATTGTTACTGAAGTCCACTGGGCAATCAAATCCTACACTTTTACCCAAAATCCATTAACATAAGTACATTCCCACCATAGATTTGCATGCCTGATCTATTGCAACCTTTCCAACACAGTGGGGTATTTTTGGCCCGCATTTTGTTGAGCTTTTTGGGTGTTAGGTACCAGTGTGACAAGAATTTAAAAAACTGTGTCTTGATGTTAAAAACCGGAGAGGAAGCCACAGGGGAATGTCATCAAGAGACAGCTTATCGTAGGTCATATTTTGCCATTTAGAAATTTATGTTGGTTGCAAAGGAAAATATACATCTAGGAGTATTTGATATATTCTTGATAATAGCCGTTTGGTAGAAGTCGTAAGTTGTTGATTAAGTTTATGAACACCCCCGAGGCTCCTTGCAACCCGAAAGGCATCACCAGGTACTCGAACTGTCCCAACGGTGTATTAAAGGCTGTTTTAGGCTCATCCCCCTCTTGGATATGCACCCGGAAGTATGCGTCCCGTAAATCCAACTTTGTGAAGATTTTCCTCTTCACTGCCTCAGCTAAAAGGTCTTTAATCAAAGGCAGGGGGTAAGCATTGGTGGCAGACACCACATTCAGTCACCAGTAATCTGTGCACAGTCTTAATCCTCCATCCTTCTTCTTCCAGAAGAGGACGGGAGCCACAAAGGGGGAGGAGCCAACTCCCCCTTCTCAGCCAGGCTCATTGAATACTGTTTCCCCTTAGGCAGTTTATGTTCTTGTAAAATTTTGATGACACAGTTAGTATTACGGTGGGGGAGGGAGTTCATCTGCTTCTGCTTCTTCAAACACCCTGGCCAGATGATAGGGAAATGGATTGATTTTAGCTCCTCCCTAGCCAGACAGGCATGGACCAGCAGGGCTTGGGGTGCGTCCCCCCACTCTGCAACCCACTCATGGGTTTTGCTCCCAGGGGCAACAAAGTTCACTGTCCCCTCACTCCATTGGATGTAACGCTCATGAGCCCCAGAGCCAGGGGCTTCCTAGAAACAGAGAAGCGGGCCATAGGATTAAAGACAAATGCCCGCTGCTCCCAATGGGAGCCTGTTCCCATGATAAAAGAAGAAGAAGAGATTGGATTTATACCCCACCCTTCATTACCCAAAGGTGTCTCAGAGTGGCTTACAAACTCCTTTCCCTTCCCCTCCCCACAACAGACACCCTGTGAGGTAGGTGAGGCTGAGAGAGCTCTGACAGAAACTGCTCTTTTTTTCAAGAACAGCTGTTATCAGAACTACGGCTTGCCCAAGGTCATCCAGCCAGGTGCAAGTGGAGGAGTGAAGAATCAAACCTGGTTCTCCCAGATTAGAGTCCGTGCACTTAACCACTACACCAAATTGGCTCGCTGGGGTACCGTTTGATACTTACAGGGCTCCCTCATTGATACTTACAGGGCTCCCTCATTTCACCATTTGGGTGAAAATAAGTGGTTCGGCAATTTCTGCACTGGGACTCTCAACCCTGTAACTATGGATGGGCTTATTAAGTCTCTCGCACACCCCAAGTCTATAAGTGCTCTCACGCGCACTTGGGTCCCCATATCCAGGTTGACTATTGACACAGTCACAAAGAATAAAGAGGGGTTGCTACTCACCGATCGTGGTGCTGATTGCTCGCAGACCTGCTGTTTTGCACAGTTTACAGCAGGTCCCAGCCTTTTCCCACCAGCTGGAGGTTCTCGTGTCCACTAGAGGAGGTGCCTTCCGGCGGTGCACCCAGCTGAAGGGCTCATGGGTTCTTGGGGCACATTCCTCCGCCCTTCGTGGGGGTCTCCGTGCTCTTCCGTTCCAGTGCTTTGGCCCCTGGAGGTGCAATAACTGTGAGGCAGAAGGCAGCATAGTGGCCCAGCTCTCCACAGCGCAGGCATAGCCCTTGTTACAGCCACTGATCCCGTAGGGGCTCCTTCGGCTTGGGGCGCGGGGTCTTCACTCCTCCTCCTGGTGCCTTTGGAACTGGCTTGGGTGTGTGCATTCGGATAATTTGGAGGCGATTCTTGGCATCCCCGGCTTCCCTCACCCAAGCGGCCGGCCTCACGGGGTTCACACTGTGCAGCACTATCTCTAAATCTGGTGATTCAGCCCCAAGCGATACTGCTCCACAAGCACAGCTTTGGGCCACCCTTGGATCTTGGCCGCATACATCTTAAACTCGTCGGAGTACTCCCACACCTACCGGGCGCCTTGCTTCAGGGCTCTCAGGTTTGTGCGTGCTTTCTCCGCTTCCATAGGGTCTTCATACTGCCTTCTCAGGGCCCACGTAAACACTTGCACCTCATGGAGTTCGGAACCCTGCAAATTGTGCAGCCTGATGTACCAGTCAGCTGCTCGCTCTCTCAGGCGCAACCCAATGTAATCCACGCGGTGTTCATCCGACAGGAAGGTGTGGCCCCAGTCCCACAAGAACTTACACACTTGGAGCAGGAAAAAGGCATGTTTATCCGGATTGCCATCGAATATTAAAAAATGGGAGAACTTAGTTCTAGAATATAACTAGACTATTGAGCAATTTGCTTGCAGAACATGTGAGGTTGTGGGGGAATGAATATAAATGCCAAGTTCTCTTAGAGAAACATACAATGAACACAGAAGTTTTAAATGTATCGTATGTTAAAGTCTACTTCTTAGACTGTTCCACAGAGTCAACAGTTATACTAAGCAACATCTTGTTTTAGTAGTAATTTACAGTACATAAATAAACAGCTGTCTAAATGAAGTGGTTATTAATTCAAAAAATAAGTTTAGAGTTCCATATAGAATTTCATTGTGTTCCATGGAAATGCATTTTTGGAAGTTCTTTTTATTGTCTTCAGAGAACAGCACAACAAGGGACCTTATCTTAACTCAGAATGTGTAAAGAAAAACAAACACCTACCTTTATCCAGATTGATTTGGGTTCCAGTACAAGTCCTAAATACTGCGAAGAATTGGGGTAAAACTGGAAGTCTGACTTGCTGACATGCAATGTTGGAATCTATTGATCAAAAATAGTACAATAGAAAGTTACAGACTTAAATATCTATTGGCAGTATAATATTAGTAAGATGTTTCATTTTTAGGCAAGGTATTTGTATTTTATTCCAGCTTTTCCATTTTTTGTTTTCATATTAATGCAATTCAGTAATGTAGGTCATACTTAGATATTGCTTTGGTCCCATTTCTTCTCTTCAGCCTGGGAAATAATCAATGGCAAGCTGATGTATAATGTGCTTTTTATGAAATAACCCAAATAAAACTTTACACACTCAGAGTATGTTTTATGACAATACTAATGTATACATTATTGCTCAAATGTATAATGAACAAAGCAGCTTTGTCTTAACCAGTACATAGGAATATAGCTGTTACCCTTTGTAACATAACAAATATAAAAAGAACGTCGTGATTAAAACAGCTCAGCTATATTATGTACAAAAAGCTTGGAGAAGCTGTCCAGTATTAGCTGCTCACCCATTTCAGTTACACCATTTATTCTGTGTCTCTCAAAATTTACATTTTAAACTTAAGGAAAGAGATCTTAAATAGCAGAAACAATTGTGTGAGCCATTAATTCACTCTTTGAAAGTGAGGACAACACCATATTGTAGAGCAAGTTTCTTTATCCTCTCATTTGTTCCATTCCAAGGGATTGTCATCAACCTATTGTGTGCTTGGAAGCCTGCTGTTAAGTTGTGTAGGAAATAAACCTGATTTCCTCTCTGCAAACTGCACTTCTCTTTCCAAAGCAGCCACATACTGACAAGTCACAACACCTTATGCATTCCTAGGATAGACCATTGCTTACACACAGTTACTTTGGCAGTGATCCAGGTTGTTGGCAAGACTAGGCCTTTTTGCTTTGACTTGCTGATCTAATGTGCTTGGCATCTTTTTTTTTTAAGTTGATCTTTCTGTCCAACCTACTTACTATGCCTGACTTCATACCTAAGCTTAGACCACCATCCTGAGAATTTATTTACCAACTCACTATGCTCATTAGGACTGTTATAACTCTTTCTGAGCAGTAGCCCTTCCACATCCAAATAACAAGCTACTTTCAAAACCTGTTTAGTTTTTGTCTGGTTGCCCGGGGGGGGGGCGCAATCTATACTGTTGTATCTTGCTGTATATTTCAGCAACACCTTTGTAGAAGTATGCTTTATAAGAGCACTGTTAAGTCCAAACATTTTACTGCAGTTGAACAGCACATAAGATCCAGTTTTCAGCTTTCAGACAGTTAGTTGCTGCATTGTCTTCCCCAAAGACTAATTGAGAATGCCCAGGTTTGTATTATGTCAGGACACATTTTAGCCTTGGATCCTGGCAGAAAGGATAAATTTAATGAATCACAGGAGTGATCCAGATTGTACACACCGTGAGCAGAGTGGAACAAAAGAGAAACAAAAAACCCGCGTTAACCATTGGATACCCCTACCAGTTTCCTGAC
This sequence comes from Gekko japonicus, assembly GCF_001447785.1. Taxonomy (NCBI): domain Eukaryota; kingdom Metazoa; phylum Chordata; class Lepidosauria; order Squamata; family Gekkonidae; genus Gekko; species Gekko japonicus. The sequence continues at coordinate 70,725 of NW_015172084.1, forward strand.
ATTTTCTACAGCTCCCTCACCAATTTATCACCAATTTAATTTAGGTGATGACACAGATTGTATGCTGTTTAAAAGTCATAAGGAACAGCAACTCAAGCATTCTAGGATTATCCTTTAAGCATCTAGACATTAAGTTTCTGCCTCAGAATCCTTTTGATTCCCTGCAAATATCTTTCTGCCTTCCAAGGTACTGACTTTTCTTGCAGTTCTTGAGTAATTATCAGTACCTTGCTGTGGTATAAATACAATCTCTGTATGTGCCAGCCCTCAAGCTCTGCACTTCTGACCCTTTATTGCTAGTGCTTTACTGGAGTTTAAACCATGTAATGCATTGTAGCATGCAGCTCATTAAGTACTTGGCTGCACTCAGATATAATGAGCATTGTGCATTACGCATGCATGGCAACATAGCAAGCTATCCGCTTAGCAACACGGATAATCACAGAACACAACAGTTTGCTATGCTACACATGTGGGGCCCTTGTATAATTTGCATTCATTGGAATATACACAGTTAAGTATAAATCGAATCATGTTCAGTGCTCATCCACCCCAGTCCCCACCCCATTATTTGGTTGACATATTTATTTATAGTTCTTTTTTGATATTCTTATAGTCAAACCAACAAACATGAATACATACAATTTTGGGGGTTCCATATACATCTTTGTTATATCTAATATGTTACCTCATACACAATCTACTTATATATTGTCCATTTTTACCACCGTATATTTTTGTAAAGATATTTTGCATTAAAGGAATAGGTATTTTATAATCTCTTTCAATACAATTATATGTCAATATTGTTTATTGTATTCTTCCAACTATTTGTAAATCTTGCCCATGTATTTTCAAAGTTTCCTTCATCTCGTCCTCTGAGAATTAAAGTTAATCTATCCATCTCTGCTGTCTCAAATATTTTATTTATCATTTCTTCTTTTGAAGGTACTTCATTTTTCCTCCAGTATTTGGCATATAGTATTCATGCTGTGGTTACAACATGTATAATAAGATAAAAGTCCTGGGGTTTTTTTTTACAGTTATCTGGCATTATATTCAATAAAAACAATTCAGGTATAAAAGGTATGGCACATTCTAACATTTTTGTAACCATTCATGAATCCAAGACCAATACTTTTTAACTCTATCACATGTCCACCACGTATGAAAAAATGAACCAACATTTTTTGACATTTCCAACAGGTACTTGATAGCTCAGGATAAAACATTGCTAGTTTATCTGGGGTCATATACCATCTATACAACATTGTATAGATATTTTCTTTATAGGAGGTTGCTTTAGTGATTTTTATATTTGTTTTCCATACCTGGAACCATTGGTCTAAGTCAATATTATGACCTAAATTTTGTGCCCATTTAACCATAGAATCTTTAACTATTTCATCCTGTATTTTATTTTCCAACATTATTACATACAGTTTCTTAGTTTCTCTTCAGTATATAACATTATCTTATCAATTTCTATTATTTTCAGGTAGAAACCTATTACTTTATCTTTGGTATATCTTGATTCTATTTGTACCCTTTCCCACCAGCTTAAGTCAAATTCTTGTTTTTTAAAATATTTTCTGTTGGTTTAAGTTCATTTTTGTTATCCAATAAATCTTCGTATCTTAACAATGCATTCCTTTGAAATAAATTTGGGTTGGTAAATGCTTCGAGTGGTGAGAAGATTTTGGAATCTTTGTATAGAAAAGTCTCTTCACTTCTTCCCATACCTTCAGTAGTGATCTTCTAATAAAATGTTTGAAGTATTTATGGGTATTAGCTTTTCCATACCATATAAACGCATGCCATCCTAATTGTAAATCATGTCCCTCCAACACTAATACTCTAGGATTTTCTAATGTGATCCATTCTATTAACCATGCCAATGATGCAACTCTATAATATAGAAGTCAGTCTGATATCTAGCTCTTTCTTTTACGTCTTGTAAAGCTTTCAGTTATACTCTTGGTCTCTTGTTCTGCCATATAAAATGTTTCATCAATTTATCGAGTTCTATAAAATATTTCTGATTTTGGAGAACTGGAATTGTTTGGAATAGGAAAATCAATCTAGGTAAAATATTCATTTTTATTGTGGCTATCTTTCCCATCGTGGATATTTGTAGATCTTTCCAAATCTTTCTTAATTTCCAAAATAAGTTGCATATAGCTATCTTCCATCAAAGAACTACATCTGTTATGTTTATTCCCAAATATTTCAGCTTTTTAAAAAACTTCCAAGCCTGATAGTTCTTGTATCTGTTGATTTTGGCCTTTAGTCATATTTTTCATTAACATTTTTGTTTTACTGAAGTTAATTTTCAGTCCAGCCACCTGACCATAGTCTTGTAAAATTTTTAAGAGTTGCCTAATAGAATCAAGTGGATTTTCTAATATAAAGACTAAGTAATCTGAAAATGCTTGCACTTTATATTCTTCTCCTCTTACTTTCTTCTCCTCTTACTTTAAGTCCTTCAATATGTATATCTTCTCTGATCATATCATTCAGGATTTCAAGCATGAATATAAACAGTAGTGGTGACAATGGGCATCCTTGTCTAGTTCCTTTTTGTATTTCAATTCTCTGTGTTGTATCTCCATTAACAAGAACCCTTGCTTGGTGTAGATTGCTCTAACAATTGTAAAAAAAGTCTTTACCACAATGTGAAGATAATAGTTGTTCCAACATAAATTTCCAGCTGACAAAGTATTTATAGTTCTCCATGTTTATATAATGATAGTTAGTTGCAGCTTGAATCATACTCCAGACTTGACTTTTGCTTTAATATTTTTAAAAGCTAGCTTGGAGTAGTACATTGTTAGAGTGAGAACATCAGTAGTTAGAGCAAGAAAGAGAACCTTCTGTTAACAAGGAACTGCAACTTCTATCTTTGATTTGTTGTCCAAGCTAGAAAACAGAGGCGAGGGTTGCCAGGGGCCCAATTTTGGTTTCCCCCCCCCAATAATGAGTGTAGGTTCTTCTCATGGACCTTCAGACTAACACTTGAGTGCACGAAACAGACATTTTGCGTACACAAATAGTGAATAGCATTTGTTTTAAAATTACATAAATGGAGAAGCAGAATATCTGTATCTCAGTTTAGGACACAGGATGATAAATTTGCTTTAAAATGCTGCAACACTATAATTCAGAGGTGGCCAAACTGTGGCTCGGGAGCCACATGTGGCTCTTTCACACATATTGTGCGACTCCCAGCAGGGTGGCTGGGGAAGCAAAGCGATCAGTCTTCCCTTCCCCAGCCAGTGTTCCCCTCCCTGGGTAGGCTTGAGTTGGGGGGGGGGCAGAGAAAGAAAGCAACTTTAACTCTTTTTTTTAAGCCCCCAGAGGGGATTTTTTATTGCATTTTTCTATAAACTACAACAGAAAAAGGGAGGGGAAAACTACATCTATGGGAGAAAGGAAAGAAAGCCAAACTAAAAACCCAAGTATAGGAGATCATTACAACAGCTTGTATCAGTGTTAGTCTAAAATGCTATGATTACATTGAACATAGTCGTCAGGGAGCATGAGGGTCTAGGGGAAACAGGGCACCATGCTGAGGATAAGGGGAATGTGCCCTCAGAAGGGACCTCTTCCCCAGCTGGTGAGCGGCTCTCCTTTTGCACCAAGGAACCATCCCTGAGCAGGGTGGGAGGGGGGCTCTTGGTAGTGGGTGATTCGATCCTTAGGCAGGTAGACAGCTGGGTGGCGAACCCGCGTACTGACCGTATGGTGACTTGCCTGCCTGGTGCGAAGGTAGCGGACATTACGCGTGTTTTAGATAGGCTGGTAGATAGTGCTGGGGAGGAGCCAGTGGTCGTGGTGCATGTCGGCACCAACGATGTGGGGAAATGCAGTCGTGAGGTCCTGGAGGAGAAATTTAGGCTGCTGGGCAGGAAACTTAGGTCCAGGACCTCCAAGGTAGCCTTCTCAGAAGTGTTACCTGTTCCACGCGCAGGGCCGGAGAGACAGGCAGAGATCAGGAGTCTCAATGCGTGGATGAGACGATGGTGTAGGGGGGAAGGGTTCAGGTTTGTTAGGCACTGGGATACTTTTTGGAACAAGAGGGAGCTGTACAGGCGAGACGGTCTCCACTTGTCCCGAGAAGGAACCAGGCTGCTGGCACTTAAAATCAAAAAGGTGGCAGAGCAGCTTTTAAACTGAATATTGGGGGAAAGCCGACAGGAGATGAAAAGTCTCTGGTTCGGGTTGGCTCATCTGAGAGAGGTGAGGGGGTACCGGTTGCTTTTCTACAGGGAGGTGGATTGAAATTGTCCACAGAGGCCATGGCTGGTGACATGGACTGCCGGACAACGACTCGAGATAGCAAGAGGAAGGATGCAGGCTTAACTTGTAAGGGAAATTACAGCTGTTTCTATACAAATGCTAGAAGTGTCCGAGGTAAAATCGGGGAGTTGGAGTGCTTGGTGTCGGAGGGAAAAATAGACATTGTGGGTATTTCTGAAACTTGGTGGGATGAGGAAAATCAGTGGGACACAGTGATTCCCGGTTATATATTATATCGGAAGGATAGGGGGGGAAGGGTTGGAGGTGGGGTAGCTCTGTATGTCAGAGAGGGTATAAAGTCTAGAAAGATTGAGAGGCTAAGTGAATTGGATTCGCTTCTGGAAGTTCTATGGGTTGAAATAGGGGGGCCAAAAGGAAACTTAACACTGGGAGTTTGTTATCGCCCACCAGATCAAAAGATAGAGGAGGATTATAAAATGATGAATGCCTTAAAGATAGCAACTAGACAAAAACACTGTGTAATAATAGGTGATTTTAACTACCCACACATTGATTGGGTCAATATGTGTTCTAGTCGGGAAAAAGAGATTGAGTTTCTAGACACTCTAAATGACTGTGCTATGGAGCAGATGGTCACGGAACCTACCAGGGGAGAGGCGATCCTTGATTTGGTCCTAAGTAACACTCAAGACCTGGTGAGAGATGTAAAAGTGATTGCACCGCTTGGAAACAGTGATCATAATGTTGTTGAGTTCATCATTTGTACAAATAGAGAATTGGCCAAAAAGACTCACACAACCATTTTTAACTTTAAAAGGGGTAATTTCTCTGATATGAGGGGACACGTGGGGAGGAAACTGAAAGGAAAAGTAGAAAGGGTCAAAACAATTGGGGAAGCTTGGGATCTATTTAAAACTACGATCCTAGAAGCTCAAAAAATATATATTCCGCAGGTTAGGAAAGGCACAAACAGGTATAGGAAAAAGCCTGCATGGTTAACAAACAGAGTAATGGAGGCTGTAAAAAGTAAAAAGAATTCCTTTAAGCAGTGGAAAGCTAGTCACAGTGAGGCTGATAAAACGGAACACAGGCTATGGCAAATAAAATGCAAGTCTGAGGTCAGGCAGGCAAAAAGGGAATATGAGGAGCATATAGCAAAAAACGTAAAAACCAACAATAAAACTTTCTTCAAATACATTAGAAACAGGAAACCAGCCAGGGAGGCAGTGGGGCCCTTGGACGACCAAGGGGTAAAAGGAGTATTGAAGGATGATAGGGAAATGGCTGAGAAGCTAAATGCATTTTTTGCCTCCGTCTTCACTGTGGAAGATGAGAAGTGCTTGCCCACTCCAGAACCACTGATTTCAGGAGGGGTGTTGGAAGACCTGAGTCAGATTGAGGTGATGAGAGAGGAGGTCCTAAAACTGATAGACAACTTAAAAACTGAAAAATCACCAGGCCCAGATGGCATACATCCGAGAGTTCTGAAAGAACTCAAATGTGAACTTGTAGATCTCCTGACAAAGATATGTAATCTTTCCTTAAAATCTGCCTCCATTCCTGAGGATTGGAAGGTAGCTAATGTCACTCCCATCTTTAAAAAGGGTTCCAGAGGAGATCCGGGAAATTACAGGCCAGTCAGTCTGACGTCGATACCGGGTAAATTGGTGGAAACCATTATTAAGGAAAGAATTAGTAGGCACATAGATGAACAAAACCTATTGAGGCAGACTCAGCACGGTTTCTGTAAGGGAAGATCTTGTCTCACTAACCTGTTAGTGTTCTTTGAGGGGGTGAACAAACATGTGGACAAGGGGGATCCAATAGATATTATTTACCTTGACTTCCAGAAAGCTTTTGATAAAGTTCCTCATCAAAGGCTCCTAAGTAAGCTCAAAAATCATGGGATAGAAGGACAAGTCCTTTTATGGATCAAAAACTGGCTAGTTCATAGAAAACAGAGAGTGAGTGTAGGTGGGCAATTTTCTCAGTGGAGGGTGGTAAGCAGTGGGGTACCGCAGGGATCAGTACTTGGTCCACTGCTTTTTAACTTGTTCATTAATGATTTGGAGATGGGAGTAAGCAGTGAAGTGGCTAAATTTGCGGATGATACAAAGTTGTTCGGGGTGGTGAAAACCAGTGAGGATTGTGAGGCACTCCAAGGGGATCTGTCAAGGATGGGCGAGTGGGCGTCAACATGGCAAATGGGGTTCAATGTGGCCAAGTGCAAGGTGATGCACATTGGAGCCAAAAATCCTAAATATAAATACACATTGATGGGGTCTGAACTGGCAGAGACTGATCAAGAGAGAGATCTTGGAGTTGTAGTGGATAACTCACTGAAAATGTCGAGACAGTGTGTGACTGCAATAAAGAAGGCCAATGCTATGCTGGGGATTATTAGGAAGGGTATTGAAAACAGATCAGCCAATATCATAATGCCCCTATATAAATCAATGGTGCGACCTCATTTGGAATACTGTGTGCAGTTCTGGGCACCACACCTTAAAAAGGATATTATAGCTTTGGAAAAAGTGCAGAAAAGGGCAACTCGAATGATAAAAGGGTTGGAACACTTTCCCTATGAGGAAAGGTTAAAGCGCTTAGGGCTCTTTAGCTTGGAGAAAAGATGACTGAGGGGTGACATGATTGAGGTTTACAAGATTATGCATGGGAAAGAACAGGTAGAGAAAGAGGTACCTTTCTCCCTTTCTCACAATACAAGAGCTTGTGGGCACTCCATGAAATTGCTGAGCGGTTGGGTTAGAACGGATAAAAGGAAGTACTTCTTCACCCAAAGAGTGGTTAACACATGGAATTCACTGCCACAGGAAGTGGTGGCAGCTACAAGCATGGCCGGCTTCAAAAGGGAATTAGATAGGCATATGGAGCAGAGGTCCATCAGTGGCTATTAGCCACAAGGTATAGATAAGGGCTCTGGGGCAAGTGATGATCTGTCTTCTTGGTGCTTGGGGGGGCCAACAGTGGGAGGGCTTCTAATGTCCTGGCTCCACTGGTGGACCTCCTGATGGCACCTGGTATTTTTGGCCACTCTGTTACAGAGTGTTGAACTAGATGGGCCTTTGGAATGATCCAACATTGGCGTCTCTTATGTTCTTATGTTCTTATGACCAGTCGCTCCCCCTCCAAACCACTGGCGTGCGAATCACTTCCCCGGGAAGTCCGGGAGAGGTGTCTGCTGTCGTGTCGCCATAAACTGGAAGTCAACTTTAAATGTGTTATAAAAGGCTTGAAGAAGGCATTTGTCTCTTTAAATCCCTTCTCCAAGCCAATCTGGCTGGCTTGGGGTGTGTGTGGGGGGGCAGGGGCTGGAGAACACATTTAAAGTTAAAGTTGCTTTCTTTCCACCTTTCCCTCCTGCCCGCCCTTCTTCCCCATTTATTTACTTTCTTTCCCCCTCTCTCTCTTTTCCCCTTCCTGCCCCCCATCTATTTGCTTTCTTTCCACCTCTTTCTTTTCACCTTTCTTTCTCTCATCCCACATTTCTTTCTCTTTCTCTCGCTCCCTTCCTTCCCCCTCCCTCCCTCCTCCATCTATTTGATTTCTTTGTTTCTCTCTCTTTTTCTTTTCACCTCTCTCTCTCCTTCTCTCTCTCGTATACAAATATAATTAGCAAACAAATAAATAAAATCGGACAAATAAATATCATTAATATCTGTTTTTACCCCGTTTGCTTTTATTTTTGGCAGTCTCATTTTCTGTAAAAAAAGAAAAAGCAAATTTGCATATTTTCCAATAAAAATGTGGGTGAGATATTCATGTTTTGCAGCTCCCAAGCATCTGATGTTTATTCTAGGTGGCTCTTACTCTAAGCAAGTTTGGCCACCCCTGCTATCACTTTGTTAATTAATGGAAGGTTATAGCTCTTCTTTTGCCTTCTTAAAAATAATGAGGCCAAAGTAGTCTGGCTCAGCTCAGATGGAGCAATGTGAAATACAGAGTAAAATTGGTAATTGCTTCATAAACAGGTTGAACGTAGGGCTTTAAAAAGGCTACATGTTGCAGTAGCTCAGTGTAATTTGTCTAAGAGCCAAAAGTTACAAGCCCTGCTGTATATACCACAAAAGTGGTTTCCTTAGCAATTACAGGCATGTGAAAGTCAAAACTTCCTTTCTTCCTCATATGACCTTTCCCCAAAGCAATTCAGATGGAGGACAATAGCAGTGAATTCCAAGCACCCACAATGTTCATGAATTGCCAAACAATGCTTTTGCCAAGTGGTCCGAGTGTTTCAGCCTTTTATAAAAGTAAAATTTCACTTTCTCTCTCTCTCGCTCACTGATTTGGTACACACACGCATTTTCTTTTAAGTGTTGAATATGCTATTTGATTTCAAATGTTTTGTTATTCTTAAATTCTGCCCCCAGCGTACAACATAAGAAAATCCAAAGCTGTTTGAGTATTCAAAAGTTGTCCTGATAGGAAACCAGATTTTAAAAGATTTTTATTGATAAACTTTTGTGGTGTGATCAGGCCAAACTTATACATTTTAAAGTCTCATTGACAGCAAAGGTTTGAACATGTGCTTATCTTTCCCACTGAATTCAGTGAAGCACAAAAGAAATTGCACCCCTGTTGTGTCTGATTGATCTTTTTACATGTAATTCAACTTTCCCTATGCAACATTAAAAGTAAGCCAAGCCTGTGCCAAGAATCAAACTGGACATGGAATCTGTTCCTTCCCACCTATGACCTAGATATGGCCAGGCCCTACCCAGCTGGTGCTGTGGTTATTGTGACCTTGTGTGATTGTTACAGGTCTTACATACTGTAGTGGAAAAAAGAAGATTGTTTCATAAATAAAATAAACAGTGGCAGCCATTTACAGTACAGTACTTATCACTTTGCGTAACAACACAAGTAATAGTTTAAGGATTTTATGGCACGGTGACACCTAGGTCATGCCCCTTGTGCCTTCAGTTAAAGTGAGCAGCTTCAAAAGGCCATTTTTTTTAACAAATGAACTGAAACAGGTATAGCAAGGGCATTGGTCCAGGGGTCTTTATTGAAAAATCCTGGTAGATCAATATTTAGAACAAAAATATTGTGAAAGAATGCACTATGGCTTGACAATATAAAGATTTTTTAAAGTAATTGTTCAGAAAAAGGCCTCTTGTACAAGCCTTTCAACCACTTCATTTTCCCCCCTTGATAGCTGCAGTGATATTCCTGAGGGAAGTAATTGTATACAATCAGAACTTCAAAAACTCATGTTAAGAACCTTTAAGAATCTTTAATAGGGGGGATGGTTCAGTCCCCCAAAACAACCTTTTTTGGCTAAAAAAGGTGCCTGTCAAAAATGTACAAAGAGAAATAAGCCAAAATTAACCTTTTCTGCTTCTTGTTTCAGCAATTTTAAAACAATTATAGAAAAGGCAAGAGTTTCTGTTCTCTTAGGAATGGCAAGAGCAACGGTTGCAAAGTCCAATGGTAATTCAGCTGTTTCATAATCATATGCATTTTTACTTCAGAGTAAATGCCATTTTGTTCCATAGGGCTTTCGTGAAACTATGTGCACAAGATTACAAGCTTAACATTATAAGAAGAATCATAAGGTGAAAGCAATCTATATAAATGTTTTAAAGTCAATCCTACTAAGTTCGGTGGCTTACTTAGAAGAAGAGGAGAAGAGATTGGATTTATACCCCGCCCTTCACTACCAAAGGAGTCTCAGAGTGTCTTACAAACTCCTTTCCCTTCCCCTCCCCACAACAGACACCCTGTGAGGTAGGTGGGGCTGAGAGAGCTCTGACAGAAACTGCTCTTTTTCAAGAACAGCTGTGCCAGAACTATGGCTTGCCCAAGGTCTTCCAGCAGCTGCAAGTGGAGGAGTGGGGAATCAAACCCAGTTCTCCCAGATTAAAGTCCGCACACTTAACCACTACACCAAACTGGCAAGACAGTAGGATTGGAGCTGCCTTCTCTTTAAAGGTGTTCTGACTCAAAAGTTGTCAATTTACCCTTAATGTCTAATAGACCCAGTACTGCATAGCAGTGACTGCATGAAGCTACACTTTTAAACATCTTCCTAATAGCCAGAAGATAAAGGTGTACAATACCCTTAAAGCAACTTTAGTTATGCCACACTTGCTGCAGTTTATCAGTTTGGCCGTAATAAAAGCTCACATTACTGTTATTATTTACCTGTAAGACGTTCACCTGTAAGAAGTTCAACATATAAAAAACAAAGACAAAGAGGTACACTTCACCTGTAAGTTGTTTAACGTATAAAAAAACAAAGACAAAGGCCAGAGGCTTGAGATGGGGATAAACAGTGTAGGAATGAGGATAACATGTATGTAAAAGCAAACATTAGATATCCCTGTAGGGACTTTTCAAGAGTTAATGTCTTAATTTTATTCTCCAGTAGCTAGGCAGTTTGGCTAGGGAAGGCTTTTGTATTGCATTATATAACTTTTTTTCCTTTCTGTAATTTTATTTATTTGCTCTACCATATTGTACAAATTAATTTGGCCTCTCTTCTGTTTATAAAATAAAAAACCCTTCTGTTTAAGAAACTTTTATCTCTAATTTTCCTGGGTGTTGACCTGAATCTGGACCCTAGCATACCCAGGCTAGATTCCAAGTACTGAATTACCCAAAATACCCATTTGTGCCATGCTATGTAGCAAACAGATGCCTTTGCACGTTGTGGTCCTGACACGTGTAGACTTATTTGGGTAACGTCGTGTTTTCTGTATGTGATAGCCTATTCTCACTTTCTACTTATGTAATACCATTTTCTGCATTAACACATATCATACTTATGCTTTGTTTCAGATTTCTATAACCGCAGTCCTATTACATAGTTCATTAGATGTTGCATCCTATGGACTGCATAATCTCACTTGATTCTTAGTGAGAAAAGTGGACTGTAAATGAAGTAAATAAATAAAACCACTATATTCTTTATAGCACAAAACTAAACATACATGTTCTTCCTTTTTTGGATTTTATAAACACAGATAACTTACTAGTAAAAAGGTAAAGGTTCCCTTGCTTGAAAGCCAGTCGAATCCGACTCTAGGGTTGTGGTGCTCATCTCCGTTTCAAAGCCGAAGAGCCAGCGCTGTCCGAAGACATTTCCGTGGTCGTGGCCAGCATGACTAAACACCAAGGCGCACGGAATGCTGTTACCTTCCCACTGAAGTGGTACCTATTTATCTACTTGCAATTTCTTGCTTTCGAACTGCTAGGTTGGCTTACTAGCCAGTATCTAAAGAACTGTTTCCATACACCAAAGAAAGATTTGCCCTGTTTCCCCTCAAACAGTTCTCAGTAGCTGTACCACAAAATATTTTTAACACTGACAGAACTTTTAATGGCATACTGTGATATGGCGTGGAAATCTGCCATTGAAAGAAATATAAACTTTGTATTGTATTGAATTTAAAAAAAAAAATTAAAAAGAAAGAAATATAAACAACCACAACAACCACACTGAGCATGACAAAGCCCTTGGGCATACTTAAAGTTGCCCTTTGGTGTTTATCCTCTGTTCTCCATTTATTCCATAGTATGTAGTGTCCAAAGATATTCTGATACCTATTTTGAACTCACTGGTTTCATCAAAATATGTGTGTCAAGCTTTAGTTTTGTTTCACTTCATTCTACTTCACTGTTTGCCATGGTTATGGGGGGAGGGAATTCCTGAGGGGAGTGCATGGGTGCTTAGAGTGGATGCCTTTAGAAGCCATAACTGTTCCTTAAGCTGCGCCCCACCTCCGGTTCCCAAGGGAGCTGGCCTTGGAATTTTCTCTGCCAGGCTAGGCTGTGGATAAGGCACCGTATATCTGTCAGGGTTGCCATAGTGACCTAGAGGCTGAATGATGACATATGCGTGAGATGTGGGGTGTAGTTTGTGTTACCTATAATGGAGGATTTTTCATGCCTTATGCCTGTTTCCCAAAGTAAGCATATCTCAATAAATTACCACTGCTTAAGTGTGTTGTGTTGTGGAGAGTGTCTTAACTGGGAGGCCTGACAGAGTGTCAGAACTCCTGAATTGCTCTTCACCTGAAACCCCAATCCTATACAGCATGGGGAATGGAGATGAAGACTGTGGGGCAAGCGTGAGTACTGGGTCTGAGCCTGAGAATCCCGAGCTTGATCCTGACAAGAAGTGAGATGATATGAGCGCCAAGCCAAAGAAGCATGTCCTCTTCGAACACTCCAAACGTCGGGACAGCCCCAACCATTGGGAAGACCCACCGTGGTTAGCAAGCACACCCAGCTTCTGTGGGGCCCATGGGTGGTTGGACCGAGAAGGACAGAGTCTCCTGCACCTTCCATGATGGCCCAGAATTGGGCAACCTGAAGGAAGAATGGGAAGACGAGTTGGGAGGCGATGGGGGCCAATCGGGCCTGCAAGCTGAGGTGAAACAGCTGAAAGAAGGGCTGCAGTTCCTGATCAAGAATCTCCCTAAGGTAGTGAAGGAACTCATGATGAAAGAAGATTCCAAGGATGAAGAGGCCATGGCAGAGGAGCCAGAGAGGCCCCCACCCACAAGGAGAGCGGGCGACTCCAAGCAAGAGCGACCTTGGGACGCCTTAGAGGCCACATTCGATGGCAGCCCAGGGAAGCTGGCTTTCTTCTCCATCCAAGTGCGGAAGATGCTCTGGGACTGGGGCCACACTTTCGCCTCTGATGAGCAGCGCATAGACTATGTGGGGTCGAGACTCCATGATTGGGCTGCAGACTGGTTCATGGGGCTTTACAATGTCGCTGCCCCAGAGCTGCGGAATGTAGATGCTTTCACTGATGCTGGATAGGTTGAATTCAAGGACCCGCTTGAACTGGAAAAGGCCTGCACCCACCTCCAAGGACTGCGCCAGGGGACGGTCAGTGCAGGAATACTATGACGAGTTCAAAGCCGCCGCCGCCGCCACCGAATTACAGGGATGGCCAGAGGAGGTGCTGATCGAATTCTACCGGGCCAGGCTGAATACGGTTATTTTGGAGAAGGCTTTGGCCCAAGACAACCCCCTGATGCTGGAGGGATGGATCCAAGTGGCTTGCGAGGTAAACAATTGGCACAACCTGGTGAAGCTCTATTAATATTGAGCATCTGGTCAAGGCGCAGGGAGCCAAAAGGCGACTCGGGGCAAAGGAACACTGCCTGGTGGGCATCAGGAGCACCACTTGTGGAAAGGTCTGTGTCTTCTGTGCGGGAAGGCTGGGCATTTTGTGGCAGAGTGCACAAGACCCTGAAGCGAGGAGAGGGAGCACTATGAGGATTACCAGGAGAAGAAACCAAAGTCGTCGGGGAGGAGGTTGAACTCTCCTAAAGCCCTGCAAGCTGCGGAGTTCGAAACCTCTGAAAGCACTTCTTCTAGTGACTCCGAGAAGACTCAGGGGCAGGAAAAGTCCAGAACCTGTTGTGAAGGGTGCCAACCAACAGGTCCGAAAATCCCTGGCGCGAGAATTGGTGAGATCCTCTTCTTCCCTTTTCTTTGTGCCTGTCACCCTACTTAATCCAAAGGAGGGGACCCATATCCAAGTATGGGCCCATATAGACTCTGGGTGCACACAAGACCTGATAAGTCCCACCTTGGTTATGGGGTTGGGGGTGAAAGTGCACAAATTAAAAGAACTGGTAGTGTTTACACAAATGGATGGCACTCTCATGCAACCGTGCCAGTATTGCACAGTCCAATTTCAGGTGGGGGTGTCGGAACATTGGGAACTGAGATCATTCATTGTGCACCCACCAGCACAATCCCCCATGGTGCTAGGCAGTCCATGGCTACAAGCCCATAACCCCTACATGCAATGGAGTGCAGGAACCCTCACCTTCCTAGACCCCAGATGTAAGGAACACTTGTGGCACTTGGAGTGGGGGGAGGAACCCCACCCTGCTCCCAAACAAGTGTGTTTAGTGAGAGAGGAACTGAATGACATTCCCCCAGAGTATAGAGACTTGGCCCGGGTGTTTGAGGAGAGGGAGGCGGACGAGTTACCTCCTCACCATAAGACTGACTATGCGATTGAGATACTGCCGGGCCATAAATCGCCCAAAGGAAAATTATATGCTATGATCCCCATGGAGAAGGAGGAATTGCAAAGGTTCATAGACAAGAATCTGGAATGGGGGTTCATTAGACATGCCACCTCCCCTTTCGCCGTGCCAATACTGTTCAGGAAAAAGAAGGATGGGGGCTTGAAACTATGCACAGACTATAGAGGTCTGAATGCAGTGTCCATGTCCAATGCCTACCCCCTTTCTCTTATTGAAGATTTGCTAGCTGAGGCGTCCTGGGGGTAAATATTCACTACGTTGGATTTGCGAGATGCCTACTTAAGAGTGCGCATAAGAGAGGGGGATGAGTACAAGACTGCTTTCAACACCCCGCTGGGACAGTTTGAGTATTAGCTGGGGTCCTGGGGGTGTTTATTAACCTCATCAACGAAGTTTTGCAGAAGCAACTGTTCAAGGGGGTGGTTGTTTACCTAGATGATGTGTTAATATATTCACAAGATAAAGAGTCACATGTAAAGTTGGTGAGAGAAGTCCTAAAAGCACTGTATGAGAATCACCTCTATGCTAAGCTGTACAAGTGTGAATTCCACAAGGAGCAGATGGACATTCTAGGGTACCACATCACAAGGGAGGGATTGGGGATGGATCCCAAGAAAATACAGGATGTAGTGGGGTGGGAACCCCCACGCACAGGTAGGCAATTACAATCCCTCACAAATTTCTACTGCCCTTTCATTCGGAATTTCACCCAGGTTACTCTCCTGATGACAGACTTGTTGATAATGAAAGGGAAAGCCCCAGAGAGTAAGAAGGGTGGCTGTAGATTAGAATGGTCCTCAGAGTGAAAACAAGCTTTTGAACAACTGAAAACCTTGTTTACCTCAGAGACCATACTCTAACACCTGGACGAAACTAAGCCATTTATTTTCCAAATTCCTGTGGATTTGAGGGGTGGAGCCTGGAGAAGGTGGGGTTTGAGGAGGGGTGGGACCTCAGACAGGTAGAATGCCATAGACTCCACCCTCCAAACCAGCCATTTCGTCCTGGGTAACAATTGTTGCCAGTTTCCAGGTGAGGGCTGGAGATCACTCAAAATTACAACTGTTCTTCAGGTAGCAGAGATCAGTTCCTCAGGAGAAAACAGTGGACTATGTCATTATACCCTGCTGAAGTCGCCACAGCAAATTGACACTGTTTGCCCAAAGCCGGAGCACTATCCCAGAGCCTCTTTCTAGATCTAGTTGTATTTATTTCCACAACGGGCCTTATTCCTAGTATCATCATAAAGATATAACAGTACATGCATCAGATTCTCCTTTTCCTTTAATTATTACACTTGTACCACCAAATGTTTTGGTCAAAGTCAAAAACAAATACAAGATAAACTACAAAAGCATAAACATTAAAATACAACATGGCAAACTAAAATCCATCTCTGTAATGGCATCGAGAAGCCGCAAGAACTCATAATTTGGCAACAGAACATGTTATTTACAGATTGGTGTCTGCCAGCAAAAAAAGAAATCACACGGGATTCAACAGGCAGCTGAGATTTACTCAGGACAGGTGTTATCCAGAGATCTCCTGAATGGTGCCCATCAATCACAGAACAAAATGAGATGGTCTATGGTCACCATTACTCCAGCAGCAGTAGCAGTCAGAATATAGAGTTTTGGCGAAGTGCTCCCTGAGTTTTGCAATTGGAAGAAGAAGATCCAGTCTACCTAACATAAAAGTGCACCTATGGCCATGAGTTGTAAAGAGGCTTAGGTATGGGGGAAGGGTCAAAAAAGGGGAATCCCCACTGCAAAAGCTGAGATAGAAGGTTCTCTAAATTCTGAGCTCTCTAGCCCCTTTTGTTATGGAGATCTAACATTGCACAAGATGAGAATCCTTGGCCTTTAAGCCAGAAAAAAAAGGTTATCCAACTGACAAACTTGGGAGCCAGCTAGAGCTGGCTCACAAACAACCACAGAAGAAAAACATTATAACTGTGGTGGAAAAAAACACTGAAAAGCAATGAAGAATGTCAGCATCAAGGCTGGTCTGGCAGCTGTCCCATCCCATGGACAGATCATAGATGTTTCATCCAAATGATGCCCCCCCTGAAGCAGCATGCTTCCAGAGTGTCCTCCTCTACTTCAAGTAAAATAAACCTTTATGGTAAGTCCAGTATCCATTTTCAGTTGAAGAGAGAAGTACACTCTGAGACATTTGGGATCTTACCAAGCCGTTCATCCAAGAAAAGGAGGGAGAACCTTGCCCTTTAAGGCCCCAAAACCTGTTGTAGGACTCAGCTTCGGCTAAGCTGGGGCCTCAACTTGCCACTGGGCCTCCTGTCATTGACTCAGCCTGAGAAGAACTGTAGGGGAAGCCCGAAAAGCCTGCCAGGCTCCACAGACAAGGACAACCCCCAACAATGGCTGCAGCAGCAATCGATCAGACCAGAGAATCCCCATCAACTGAAGGCTGCAGCCCCTGAACATCTGGCAGGATAGGCTGGGAGGAGATCCACTGAGGCTGAGCCAAGTTAGAACTCAAGGGAAGCTGGGCAGGGGGAGGGCAGGTACCAGCGGAAGCCACAACCCCACCCATGGGTTGTTGGATTGTCCAGTCCAGACCCAAAGAGGTGAGACTGAGGATACTTGGGAGGAATAAAAGAAGGCTCCAAAACCAGGCCTGGGAGGAGCAGAAGGGACCCTGATCCTGCAGCAAAAGCCCAGTGTTCCTGAGAGGGGAGAAGGGTGGACATGGGTGCTTTATCCCTTGTCCTTCTGCCCCTTTTTCAGAGGCACAGGCAAGCCCAGAGTGGCAAGGCATAATGGCAGAAGATGGGAGGGTGGCATTGACAGAGGAGGGACCACACAAACCGTTGATTGGTTATTTAAAACATTTAAAATAAACAATTAGTTGACTTGCAGATGTTGACAACAGGAGCATTTATGTTGCAAGCTGCCAAAGTATGTGTAGCCCTGATTGAATGCCTTCTGATGCTTACAGATCTTGAGACCAGTTTCGTGTAGTGGTTAAGTACACGAACTCTAATCTGGGAGAACCGGGTTTGATTCCCCACTCCTCCACTTGCACCTGATGGATAACCTTGAGCAAGCCATAGTTCTGGCACAGCTGTCCTTGAAAAAGAGCAGTTTCTGTCAGAGCTCTCACAGCCCCACCTACCTCACAGGGTATCTGTTGTGGAGAGGGGAAGGGAAAGGAGTTTGTAAGACACTCTGAGACTCCTTTGGTAGTGAAGGGCGGGGTATAAATCCAATCTCTTCTTTTCTTAATGTTATATTTTCCCTTAGCCACCTGCTAAGGGTCAATTTGGAGACCTTTTTACCTTTGATCACAGGATGAAAGACTACAAACAGACTGACTTTCTGAAATGTCTAGTCCACCTCATGTAGAAATATAGAACTCCTCTGCAAGGCAGAGAGTGCCAGTTCTTCTCCTTTGGGTGGAATGGCTTGAAACAGAAAGAAGGCAAAGAACAGTGAGATCATCTTTGACATGAAAGTGAGGTCAGTACAGAGTACCACCTTAGCCTTATGAAACACACAGGCCCAAGTAGAAAGGGACAGTAGTAAGCAAGACACTGGCTATATTTACACTACAAACTTCTATGGGTTCTATCTATGGTGGTGGTGGAAAGTGCCATACAGTTGCAGCAAATTTATGGTAACCCCATAGGATTTTCAAGGCAAGAGACAGTCAGAGGTGGTTTGCCATTGCCTGCCTCCAGATTTGCCATTGCCTGCCTCCAGATTTCTCAGTGGTCTCCCATCCAAATCCTAACCAGGGTCAACCCTGCTTAACTTTTTTTTTGGCCCCCTGGAGGGGATTTTTTATTGCATTTTTAATAGACTACAAACTACAATGAAAAAATAGGGAGGGGTAACTACATCTAGGGAGAAAGGAAAGAAAACCACAACTAACTAAAACCCCAAGTATAGGAGATCATAACAACAGCTTATCTAAATGTTAATCTTAAAATGCTAGCATTACTTTGAACATAGTCGGCTATGCTATATTTGTTGTCTTTTTATCCAATGTTTTAACCCATTAAGAGTGTCCCCAGAGCATCCCCCAATAAAACTAAAGTTTAAAGACACAATTCAGAGTCCTTCAGCTTTTGTTTTGTCTTATCTTTTCTAATCCTCAATTTATATGTACGCTTGGGGGCAGCCGCCCCCTTATCAGAGAGAGAGTCCTCGTCGGAAGACACTGAGTCCAATTCGCCACTGGATTTGCTGTCATCTTCTTCCTTCTTGCCCCCGGCTGACTCTCCCAGCTGGACTCTCAGGAACTCATGTGCTTTGGAAACAGAGTCAATCTTTTCTTTTTTATCTTGTAGTTTGAAAATGATGCATTCCGGAATTAACCATCTGTAAACAATGCTGTTTGTTTGGAGAAACAGGATTAGATCTTTATATTTCTTTCTGTTTTTTCTTATTTCAAATGGAATGTCTTTTAAAATCCTGGTGGTGTTGTCCCCGATTTTCAAGGGTGTTCCTGTTGTTGCTTTCGGGATAGAATCCCCTACATGACGCTTTGAGAACCTCGCCACTATTTCCCCAGGAAGGTTATTCTTTTTTATGTACATGGAATAGGACCTATAGACCACATCCATTTTGCTTACAAAATACTCCGCTTTCAGATCTGTAACTGGGGCTAGTGCTTCACTCAGGATTTGCTTTAGATTCTCACTTTTAGATTCTGGGACCCCTTGAAACTGTAGAACCAAATTTGCTTTCTCCATTTGCAGCTGTAAAAGTTGTGTTTTTTCCGAAGCTTGTCTCTTTTCCAGCTTTTGCACTTTTTTCTTGACTTTTTTGGTGTTGGCGTCCATTTCCTTCACCTTCTCAGCCGTTTGCTCCGTTATTTTTAAAGTCTCAGTCAGTTGGAGCTGCTGAGTTACCAAACTCTGGTTTAGATTCGTCAGCTGTTGTTCTATGTTAGTCATATGGCCCAGCAGAGGGCGCAAGGACTCTGCCAACATTTTGGAAAGCTCAGTGGTCTCTTCCGGTCGAGGGCTCATGATCCCAGCTGGTTTCACTTTTGCTGGTTTATCTTTCTCTGCCCTCTTCCCTGCCATCTTTATGGATTTTTTACTTTTCAAAAACTTGCTAAAGTTTCTGAAATACGCCCGTGTGCTTATCCACGCTCTGGTAAGTCTCTCAAAACAGATTTCACCGCTTTTTCTTCCACTCCCCCTTATTATTTCGTTGTTTACTTCATGCGTATGGGAGGGGCCCCTCCCCCGCTTGCTTTTTTCGTCGTTCCCAGGGGGGTAGCTTTCTTTTTAAATTCTTGTTTCACTTTAACCTGACTCACAGTTCATTGTTGGTCTTATGACCTCACTCGGCATACGTTCAAAATGCTCGATCTCCAGCACTTGTCCCGGTCAGCGGCTCTAGATCCATATGGACACTCAGTGGCTGGACCATCGGGGCAGAGGAGCACCTCAATTCCCCAGCATCGTGCTGGCAAAGAGGCCACCCCTCAAAAACCCCATGGCTAGGAGCCTTTTGCCAAGGTTCCGGGGGGATAGCGACCCGTCGCCCCCCCTTCTTTCCACTAGTGCACAGATCACATCCCCAGGAGGTCCAGGAGATGCGTCTGCCAGCGTGTCGCCATAAACCAGAGGTCCAACCCTGCTTAACTTCTGAGATTTGACAAGACTGGGCTAGCCTGGACCACCCACATCAGGGCACTATTGGCTCTATACCAACAGGTAATTGTGGATTCTTCCAAAGTATCTTTGAGTGATTCCGCACTACACCTTAAATCCTGGTGCAACCCTGTCCCTGAACTTCCATTCTACACTACACTTGAGTTCACCCCTGTAATTATCTTGGGGTATTTTTTGTTTCCACATTACATTGAGGTCACCCTGGTTTCGCCCCACACTTGTCCTGGGATAAACGGATGCTGTTATAACCAGGAATAAATGCAAGGTATTGTATCATGATAAAACCAGGGATGAGATCCCAGTGTGGAAAGGATTTAAGAGTCACCTAACTTCCTTAGAAATAACAGTGATTCCCAGCATTCCTTGTTGAGAATAAAATGGTTTTACAGTGCAGTTCTAAGCAGAATGACACCCTTTTAAGCACATAGACTTCAATTCTGTTTAGGATCACAGTGTTAGTCTATTGTGCAGATAATTCTAGCAGGTAGGGCTCCCAGCTTCCCCCAATATAGCAGGAGGCCTCTCACCATGGATCCCCCCCCATCCTGAGGGCACTTGTTACGGTGGTGATGGGGAAATGGAGGGGCAATTTGGTGCCATGCTAACATGCAATGTCATTTCTATCACAAAACAGGAAGTGACATTGTACATTGGTGTGATGCTGAAATGCTTGTCCCGACCCTGAATTCTCCCACTGGGGTGTCAGCTAGGGTTGACAACCCTACTAGTGGGAATCAAGAATTTTACACCTGATTCTCAACACTGATGCTGGAGAAAAGGTACTACTCATACAAACAACATAATTTCGTCTGTTTCAACAGATTATGTGGGTGTAGCAGGCAGTTGGTATACTCTTTTACTAAATTAAATCCACCCACAGCAACTGCCTCATTTTTGTTATTTATTACTAGCACGGCAATTGCTTAAGTTTCTGCTAAAATACTACACACGTTGTGCCAATATCTGAGTGGCCAGCTAGATTCTATAATAGCCTGTGAACAAAAAGAAAGCTTATTGGACACAAAGAATTGCCTCAAGGGTATGCTCAATGCTTCCTTTTTATTTTATTGATTACTAGACAAGATGCAGCCCAACTCTAAGACCCCTCCAATGGCACATATAAGGGGCCCAGCAAAGCAGCATTAGTAATGCTACAACATTTCTTCCCTCCCTTGTGCAAAGTGCCCTTTCTTTAGAGTACCCATAATCAGTGTTCCCTCTAAGCTGAGTCAGTGTGAGCCAGCTCACAGTTTTTTAGCCTCTAGCTCACACATTTCTGTCTCAGCTCAGGAAGGAGGGCTCCAGAGCAAACTAATTTATGCAGCAGCCCAATCACTTGCTCACAACTTTAATGCCAGGAGCTCACAAAGGAGAATTTTTGCTCACAAAACTCCGCAGTTTAGAGGGAACACTGCCCATAATCAAAGGTGCTAAGAGCCCTGAGGGCAGAGATATACAGCTCTATGCCATGTACCCCACATACCTTAAATTGGCATCCTAAGCTTCACTGAGTCTTGGGGGCATGGTGGGAAGGGGAGAATTGTATTTACATTCTGGATCAGTGGTATGGAGATTTTAAAAGTTATCACTAGTGTAACATACTAGAGCTGAGGTTATACTGCTGAAGGATAGGGACTTGCATGTCCCTGACACTGCCCCAATCTGTATTAGTGCTACAGTTAAAGATATGCCAGCATATTTTTGGATAGGAACTTGCACGGGCATCTTTTACCATTCCAAGGCATAGGTTGGGCTGGCTTTGATTTCCCACTCCTCCACATGCAGCTACTGGTGTGGCCTTGGGTCAGTTACAAGTTATTTCAGAGCTGTTCTCTCATGAGCAGTTCTTGAAAGAGCTCTCTCAGCCTTACCTACCTCACAGGGTGTCTGTTGTGGGGAGGGGAAAGGAAAGAATATTGGAAGCCACACTGAGGTAGTGAAGAGTAGGGTATAAATCCAATCTTCTCCTCCTCCTTCCATGTGAAAGGTCTAGAAATCTAATATTGTGAGTGGAATAATTTCACTGATAAATTTGGGTAAAGGGTATTCAAGTCTGTGCCTGAAGTGTTTGAATTACAGTAAATTAATCTCCTGAAAATCTTTTTAGGCACACACATTTAAACATTCTACTGCAATAATGGACTGACTGCTAAGTATGAAAGTGTACAGCTAAGTGTCTACACATTTATGTGCAAAAATGCATTGTAAGGCAACAATAGTGGAGCTGAGAAAGTACAAATACTTTAAGGATGTTGTACAAATAGATTCCCAGTCAAAATTGGAGTCAAAGAGGAGGAAAATCTTGTGTTTAATTGCAATCAGACACGGAAAACAGTTAGGCCAGGTAGCCCATCAAAATTGACTGCTTTCTGAGCACAACAAGGAAATACATGAAGTTTTATACTTGAAATGACATCATCATACAATCATCATCAAAATAATATTCAAAAAGTATAATTGGTTACAAGAAAATTAAACATCATTTGAATAAAACATCCCTTATTGGTTCAATGTAAGGAAAGGTGTGTCTGTACAACACCATCAAGTGTTTACTTGACTTAACCTGAATAATATCGACCAAGGATTCTTCATACCCAAACAAAGGGGCATTTCTCTGATATGGAGCTAAAAATCCTTTTTGACCCAGACACTGTGAAGTTGTATCCTAAACAATTAAAAACCACGAACCTTATACCTTCTTCTGTACAAAAAGAATGCTATTGTCTTGTCTGCTAACATCAGCTGGAAAAATACCCTGACCTACAAAGAAAAGCCTTCTATACAACAGGCCTTTATTACATCCTAATAAAAACTTATTAAGAATAAATCTATAAAACCAAAAAAATATGAATAATCAAAAAAGGGGGGGAAATCTTCATAATGTCATCTATACTACAAGTATCAGCTTGTTAAAACAAGGGATCTGGCATCCCCACATGCTTGTCATAAAATGTAATGCCACGTAGCAGAGATATAAACTTTAGAAAAGATACAAACACAAATATATTATTTTTTTACTTAAACTACAAATATGCTTAAAACTCTTGCAATATTTTTTATTTAACAGTCTTTGATAACTGACCCCCCCCCCCCCCCCAAGATGCCTGCCTAAAATGGAAAGGTGGGGGACTACTGGTGTTTGGCAATGCAATTTTAAAAATAAAACATCAAGAAAAAGCACAAGGATCACAGCAGAAATTAAAGGTATAAACTAAAAATATAAAATGATCTGAGCCTAAGAACATAAAATGGCTGGGCATTGTAAGCTTCTCCCCCCCCCCAGGTCTACTCAGAGTGGCAGTGGCTCCCCAGTGTAATGTCCAGGGGTCTTTTTGTAGAAAAAGAGCTGCAGGAGCTCATTAGCATAACTCATTAGCATATGCCACATACCCTGAGATCACCAGAAGTGTGTCATAAGGCCACACCCCCTGACATCACCGGAAGTGTGTCATAAGGCCACACCCCCTGACTTAAGCCTTCTGGAGGGGTCCCCATTTGGAAGAAAAGCAGGGTTATCAATGTGCACAGATAGACAGAGAGACAGAGGAAGAGACAAGGGACTGTTCTTTGCAGTAAAAGCCAGAAGCCTCCTTTAAATAAAATCTAGCTCTGAGCCTCTGGCGTAAGACAACTGCAGATCTGCTTTCCCGATATCAATGTCAGTAGCAACAAATCAAACATTTGGTACCCAGATATGTAGAAGCTATGAAACAGCTGACTGATATTGCCTCTTTATTTCTGGCACCACAGTCAAAGGATAGATTTGTCTGTGTAACAGTTTAAGTAGGATCAACTTTTGTGCAGCATTTCTAGGCTAGATGTTACAACAGAAAGATTAGAAGAGCACAGCAGATCTGATAGTTCTGAATAGATTACTGGGCAGGCCGCAGGAGAATTTAAAATCTGGAATACCCAGGTTCAAATCCCCACTCAGGCCATAGAAGCTTGCTGGGTGACCTTGGGCCTGTTACACTCTCTCAGCCTAACCTATCTCACAGGATTTCTGTGAGAATAAAATGGGGGAAGGAGAATGATGTAAGCTACTTTGGGCCCCCATTGAGGAGAAAAGTAGGGTATAAATGAATTAAGTAAATTAATAATAAATATAACAAAAATAAGCTACTGGGGTCCCTACTGGGGAGA
>NW_015172084.1:96615-111939 GCF_001447785.1 Gekko japonicus
TGCCATTGAGTTCAATGGCCTATAGGATATAATGGGGCCGAAATTGACATTCGGCTGGCCCTTTTTCAGGCCCAGTGTTCTAGCGTGGATCCTGAAAAAGGAGGGGTGGTGGCTCTGCAGGCTGTTTTTCAGGCCCGGCACTCCGGCGCGGAGCCTGAAAAAGGCAGGGAGGGCAGCTCAGCAGACCCCCCTCCCCCCGCAGTGGTTGCAGCTGCCGTTGAAAGCGGCGGCGGTAGCCATAACTTTTAAAAGAGCCCCTAAGGATAGCTGGGAGAGCCAGAATGACCTCTCGCGAGAGGTGGAATTTGCCCCTATGAGTCCAAGGCCACCACCCCGGGGCTCAGGGAGGCAGGAGAACGTTTCGCCCCCCGCGGGCGTTGCAGCTGCCGCCGAGAACAGCCTCAACCAGGCAGAGACGGGGGAGAGATTCTTACCGGGGTGCGCGCACCTTTGGGAAGGTCTGGGTTGGCCCTGGAGGCCTAGCGGAGGAGGCAGAGAGCCGCCGAGAACAGCCTCAACCAGGCAGAGACGGGGGAGAGATTCTTACCGGGGTGCGCGCACCTTTGGGAAGGTCTGGGTTGGCCCTGGAGGCCTAGCGGAGGAGGCAGAGACGGGGGGAGGAAGCTGACTTACCCTCCTGCTTCTTCCTCGTTCTGGAACAGAATGAGGCTGGAAGCAGAGGGCGGCTGGAAGAAGGGGGCGGGGCTTCACCATGTGACCACCCCGCCCCCATGCCTCTCTCCCGGAGCGACGTACCGGCACGCTCTGGCCCGATCCAAGGCCTGGTAATGTCCCCCTTTGGCTGTGGGTTCCCAGGTTAGAGTACTCACTCAGGCATCCATTCTCAGGTCCATTTAGCAAAGACAAGCTGGCTCAAAACATCAACCCTGTATTTGCAAGGATACACCTCCAGCAAGCAACAGCTTCAACTATACAAACATTGAAAAGTGAAACTTCTTGACCTCCACTCCACTGAAATATATTGCAGAACAGACAAAGTTGCAAAGAAAATGCGGAATGGATTTCCCATTAAGGTCTCTGGGCCCAGATAGACTACTCTGGAATGACAGCCACCAGAGTGAAATGACAGTCGGAGTAGCAGAAGCATTCTGGGATTGGAATGAGGGCCCCCAGAGTGGAATTCCATTCCCAGAATGCTGCTGCTACTCCCAGGGGCTGTCATTCCACTCTGCACCTTGTCATTCCAGTCCCAGAACACAGATTCTAATGCTAGGGACCATCATTCTACTCTGGGGGCTGTCATTCTAGTCCAAGAGCACTGTTTTTATTGCTGGAAACAATCCCAGAGTAGTATATCTGGGCGCAGAGACCTTAATGGAAAAATTCATTCCATATTTTCTTTGTAACTTTGCAAGCCCATAAGAGCTTCCTGCCAAAGCAGGCAAAGACAAGACAGAGGGAGCTGGGAACTTCTACAGCCTCAAGCTTCAAAGGGTGAGGACAGGAGGGGGAAGAAAAGAGCTGCGGGCCTGATTAAAGCCATGGGTGGGCCGTTTCCTTTAGTTCACTGATTCGTAAGATCTCGATGTTCAGTCTTGCCATCTCATTTTTTACCACGTCAAGCTTACCTTGATTCATAGATCTTACATTCCAGGTTCCTATGCAGTATTGTTCTTTGCAGCATCGGACTTTCCTTTCACCATCAGACACATCCACAACTGAGCGTCCTTTCGGCTTTGGCCCAGCCGCTTCACTCTTTCTGGGGTTACTTGTACTTGCCCTCTGCTCTTCCTCAGTAGCATATTGGACACCTTCCGACCTGAGGGGCTCATCTTCCGGCGTCATATCTTTTAGCCTTTTGATACTGTCCATGGGGTTTTCTTGGCAAAAATACTGGAGTGGGTTGCCATTTCCTTCTCCAGGGGATCACGCTTGGTCTGAGTTCTCTGCTGTGGCCTGTCCATCTTGGGTGGCCCTCCACGGCATAGCCCACAGCCTCATCGAACCACGCAAGCCCCCTCGCCACGACAAGGCAGTGATCCATGAGGGGGCTTGAAGAAATAGACCACAGCAAATAGGGCATGGAAAGGCATTTAGTTTATCTCCTCTCACATGCACACACCATTCTTTAAAAAGACATACAGACACTACCTGAGAATCCTGGATGGGAGATCATCAAGGAAGACCCAGGTTGCTATGAGGAGAAAAGCAATGGCAACTTGCCTGTGTTTGGCTATTGCCTGCAAAGCTATGTGGATGGGGTCACCATGATTTGGTTGCCACTCGACAGCTGCTTCTTCTTCTTGTTGTTGTTTTTTTCTTTTGGTACACCCTGAATGAGACTGATAATGTATTATATGCTTCCTCATAAATATTTGCATCCAGCAACTGAAGTGTGTTGGTATCACTATGAAAACCAAATCTGTTGATTTAATACATGAAGGTGATCAAGCTGAGGTCTGCAAAAAAAATCATGGTGTACCCCACCACCCCACCCATCACAATCTCCTCATCTCTGATTCATTAAACTTCCAGTGGCTTAAGCAGACTAATTTTCCTTCCTCACCTTTCCCTTTAACTGACTGACTCTCAGATACTCTCAACAGTATCTTCTGGAGAGGCTTTTCTCCTTTTCTCCAATTAGATTTGCAAAGTCATATTTTTCTGCCTATCTAGGGAACCCCTCCAAATCCCTTTTTTCTGTGAGGAGAACCATTGTGCAGTTTTCATTATCTACACAGGGAAAAACCAGTTTACTATTCAACAAGTTGGATGGAAGAATGCAATAGGAACTCTTGTGACATCAGAATCACATGACTGAAAGAGGCAGAACTGCATGTCACAGAGAGCATTTAAGGACCAACTGATGGACGGGGCATGGCAGAGCTGGATAAAGAGAAAGAAGGTGGGGGCAGAGAAGATGGGGGATGCCGAGTGAATACTCTCCCACCTCCTTTCCCCTCAAAACTGGTGACAAATATAGTAGAAACTCCAAACAGCCCCTAGGGCATGGGTAAATCAGGAGAAGCCTGCACAAAAAGAGGAGACTCACCAAAAAAGCCCATCACTGACTTTTTCATTCCCAAATGGCCATCAGACCAGGCTCAGGAACGGTATATAATGGAGCCTAAGATGGCGACTGCACCCACAGAATCTGTCCATAGCCAGGAGCTACTAACAAAATGGGACTTAAATGAGGCCCTCCACCTATTTAAGGCCGATTTTTTGAAAACAGTTCATGACATCGTCAGACCGGTGAGAGAACAATTGGAAGAAGTGCGAACAGCCATGAATAAAACGTTGCAGACAGTTGAAACCGCGATGGAGAACTCACTGGCTAACCAAGAGAATGTAAGAGACCTCCAACAACATGAAGTGTGGGCTAGAGAGAAAATTATACTGTTAGAAAATAAACTTAAGGAAAGGCATTTGAAATTTAGTGGCTTCCAGGAATCGGTTGAAGGAAACACCGATTTAATGGCTTTCAAGAGTTCCTGGCTAGCTTCAAGCTTACGATTAGAAGACGGGATAGCCCCCACATTATTAAAAGCCTGCCATTTAGGGCCTCTGAAGCCAGGCAACCGTCAACTCCCACGTGACATCTTGGTCGAGTTTCTGGACTCCCGGACCAGATAGTATATTTTACAGGAGGCACGGGCTGGAGGAGGTCTGCCATTCAACAACAGCAAAATCCTCATCTTCCCCGACGTCTCTGCAGAGGCGCTACAAATCCGTCATTTGAAGCCTACAACATCTAAATTAAGTAAGGCTGGTATTCGCTACAGAAAGATGGCCTCAGGGCATCTGCTAGTTCATCATCATACCTGCAAGCGTATGATGAGGACACAGGAATGGCTCAAGTAGAATACAGAATGTGGAGTCCCATCGAAAATAATTTGGGATTCATTAAAGGTGGTGATAAGAGGTCATTGTATAGCCCTCTCTTCTGCCCTTAAAAGGGAAAAAAGCAAAATACAACAAGATCTATTAATATAAATTCAGAACCTAGAGAGCATTCACAAAAAAAGTGCAACAAAAAAATCTATAAAAAACTCGTAATGTTGAGAAAACAATTAGAAACCATAGAAGTTTCACAAGTTCAACGTAACATTTCATTACTAAAACATAAATATACTTATCGTAACCCAAGAATACTACGCTATTTATCTTGGAAACTCAAAAGTCAAAAGGCAGATAGAACAATACAACAGTGCTAAACGGTGCTATCCACACAACTTCCAGTGAAATAATGTGAACCTTTGTGCAATTTTATGAATCACTTTATAGCTCCAACACTCCTGATAAATCACTAATTAGAGACTACCTTCAGTCGCATTCATATGTTAACCAATTATCTCACCCACATCAATCGTTTCTTGAGAAACCAGTGACTACACAGGAAGACTTAGACATCATACGTCAGATGAAACGGAATAAAGTTCTGGGGTCTGATGGATTCCCCACGGAATTTTATAAATGATTTAGCCAAAATTTAGCTGGGCCACTATCACAACTATTCAACTATATATTAGACCTCAATAGAATTCCCCCATCCTGGAACTCAGAATTATCGTAGTACCAAAACCTGGTAGAGATAAATCTGACCCCAAATCGTACCATTCAATATCTTTATTAAATCGTGATTATAAAATTTTTCCGTCCCTTTTATTCTGCATCCATACTGTCGAATCTTGCAAAACAATATCATTCATCATAAGAGGCTGATTGGAAATGGATTGAGGATACTTACCTTAGATCAGGTTCTATTAGGGATGCTCTATGGCAACACCCCAGAGCGTGGTTAGACAATAGTGTTGACCATCCTTTTTTATGGGCAACCTTTAGTACTTGGGATAGATTTAGAAGGAAGCTAATTCCGGAAAGGTCCTCTGCTACTGGTTTTTTGAACCAGACATGGTTCGCACTGGGTTGCGAACCAGGGTTCATTGCTACATGGAGATCGCTAAATATGACAAGATTTATGGACATCTCAAAACGAGGACATCTTCTAGACCATTCCCTGGTTTGAATATCTTCAGGTATCCCATCGTTTTAACTCTATGAAGGATGGAATTTCCTTCGATAGCCCACCCACATGTTTCGAAAGAATCCTGACATAAAAAAATTTCTGGAAGAAAGGCTTGATTTCTTTAATATATAAAAATATAATGAAGTGTAATACACCCTCTGTTGAAACTTACCAACGAGCTTCACATAAGGATCTGGGTAGATCCATTACAGACGATCAATGAACTCAGATCTGGGGTTTCTCAACCTTCACTTCTAAATCATTGTTAACGGCTATTTTGCGGCAGGAACGCACAGGAATGGAGTTCCGGCTGGCTTCAGAGTTGGCCACGCCCACTACAGCCAAAACCTCTGCATGCGTGGCTTCATAGGGAAGGCCTGGAGAGCGACCCCCCCCGATGGCTCTGAGGTGGGTGGGCACTGGAAGGTGCCCGGGCAAGCCAAGGGAAGGCAGTTTAAACTGCCTCCTCTCCCCTCCAAGGGCCAGCTTGCCCGGGCTCCCCTCAGCCGTGTGGCGCCCAGGCAAACCAAGGGAAGGCATGGGTGTGTGGCCTAATAGGCTAATGAGCCACACTGTCAGGGGTGTGGCCTAATATGCTAATGAGTTTCTGCTGTTGGGTGTGGCCTATTATGCTAATGAGTTCCTGCTGGGCTTTTTCTACAAAAAAGCCCTGATTGTTAATACAAATGCAGTCTGTCAAAGTTCTCCTGCAATGGTATCTTACGCCTGTCAAGCTTTCCTACTCATCACCAGAACATCCCCCCACATGCTGGAAGGGTTGTGGACATCGGGGCACATACTACCATACTTGGTGAGAATGTCCTGTTATTTCAAATTTTTGGGATGCGATTTTAACAGCGATAAAAACACTTACAACTTGTAATGTTCCCAAAGATCTCGCCCTTATCCTCGTTAATTTGTGGCCCAAGACATGTGTCTGAAAAGCAGTAAGAGAACTGATTTCGGTACTTCTAACTGCAGCCAAGTGCATTATTGCAAAGCACTAGAAAACTCAGACTGTTCCCTCTATAGACCAATGGTATGCTAAGCTATGGGAATACCTGATTGACAATAACATTTCTGAGTGGTCTGCCCAGCGTAGTTTAACCAAAAATCCTCATAGCTCGATGAACAAATGAAAGGTTTTGTTAACTAAACAAAATAGTGTTATGATGCATAGGCCATGTAATCCTTGGACAAATATCCTTTCATTATATATGTATCATTAGCTGCCAATTGAGGAGGTTAGAATAGTAGGTCACTGTTGCTATTATTACAAATGTACTGAAAAAGCTGATATAACTTTTAGATGTGATGTTAAATTTTAGTTTGACACTGCTACTGTTGTTAAGTTGCTTGTTAATAGGATACTGTTTGGAAAGTTATGGGTTAATCCTTGTATTACTTCCTTTTTTCGTAATTGTATCATCATATTGCTGTATGTTGATATATTGAAAATTTATTTATCTTAAAAAAATAAAGAGAAAGAAGGCAAAGTTGTTATATCTTTAAACCAGCCTCAGGTAAAAACGGAGCTCTTCCACCAGGTCGATTTGGAGCCGCCACTAACATATCGACAACAAATGAATTGCCAACAACTGAAATGTTAAGGCCCTTATGTAATAAAGTAATAAGAACAGCTAATGATACCGGTACGGCCACATAGTACCATCATAAAATGGCCTTATGAAACGCTATTGCCATCTGCATGCAACAACACTTTATATATATATTTGACTGTCTGAATTTTATACTAGTGCATTGTTCAATGCATCTATGTTTTATTGTATTTATTGTATTGTATTTTAATTTGTTGTAAACTGCCCTAAACCTGCCCATACAGGGAGGGCGGAATATAAATCGAACAAACAAATAAATAAATAAAAAGGAATTAGTTCTGTCTCCAAGTGACTTTTTTCTCCTGCTGTGCTTCTCACCATATGTTCAGAGATGCAGAAGGCATGGTTTCCCTGCTCTGTATGCAAGTGTACTAGCAGGTCTATAAGGGCTCATGACCCAGCAGATAGAGCTTTGGCAGATGGCACTGTAGGTTGAAGACAACCGCTACTCCCCCTATGCATAAATTATTCTACTTTTCCCATGACCTAAAGTCCTCCTCAAACTCTGGGGGAAAATACTACAGCTGCACACTTCTGTAGAAACCCTAGATATCCTAGCAAGGTGACCCATCTACATGAACACACATGAACACAGCCTCACACTGAATCAGACCCACTGGGGGTCCATCAGAGTCAGTATGTTGTCTACTCAGAGTGGCCGCGGGCCCTCCAGGGTCTCACTCAGGCAGAGGTCCTTTCCCCCATCACCTCCTGCCTGGTCCTTTTTAATTGGAGACGCCGGGGATGAAACTTGAAATCTTCTGCATGCCAGTCTCTACCACTGAGCCACAGCCTCTCACACAAAACTCTAGGAATATTAAATGAATAGGATACCTTATGTTTTTACCATCTAAGAACTATAGATACTGATATAAGAGCTTGGGTAAATGGTAAAGTATGCAGAGGAAAAATGCTGGTTTGTAGTTTTTTAATTTTTAATGTAACACTTTTTAATGTTATATTTATATTGTATATGTACATGTATACATTTGAAATTTTTGAAATGTAGTAAAAAAATATTTAAAAAACAACAACCAAATTTGAAGGCTCTACCAAATATGATGTCCCAGCACTTAACATTGTTTTCTAGTCTTAAACAGATTTGAGTCCAGGAGCACCTCAGAGACCAACAAGATTTGTAGAGTGTAAGTTTTCGAGAGTCAAACCTCTCTTTGTCAGACACAAGTAGGAATGGAGATCTGAGTTCTTTTATCCTCATCAGAAGGTGGAAGGGGTGTTTGTAAAGGATGGTTATAAAGGATGCAAAGGTACAATGCATATTGTAATCAGATTGATTAAAGCAGAGAGGGAATGCTTGCATGTGTGTCTTACATGCTGTCAAGTCACTTCCAATTTATGGCAACCACTTCAAACTGAGGTCCAGGGTTTCCTTCATAGAGACCATCTCATGTTGGGTGTTCCTCTTTTCCTGCTGCCTTTAACTTTTCCCGACATTGTTGTCTTTTCCAGTGAGTCTTGTCTTCTCATAATGTGACCAAAGTATGACAGCCTCAGTTTGGGTATTTCAGTTCCTAGGGAGAGGTCAGGCTTGATTTTATCTACATCCCACTTATCTGGCAATCCATGGTATTTGTAAAACTCTCCTCCAACACATTTCAAATGAATCAGCTTTCTTCCTGTCAGCTTTCTTCATTGTCCAACTTTCACACCCATACATAGGGGGATAATGGGGAATAATACAGTATGAATTATCTTGATCTTGGTCACCAGTGACACATCCTAACACTTAAAGATCTTTTCTAGGTCCTGCATGACTGGTCGGACCAGTCTCAATCTCCTTCTGATTTCTCGGGTGCAGTCTCCCTTTTGGTTGATGATGGAGCCAAGGAATAGAAAATCTCGAACGATTTCAATTTCTTCATCATCAGAATGTGCAATTCCCCAGTAGTCATGCCTTTTGTCTCTTGATGTTCAGCTTTAATCCTGCTTCAGCACTTTCTGCTTTGACCTTCATCAGTAGTCCTTTCAAGCCACTATTTTTTGCTAGTAATGGGGTGTCAGTTGCATATCTGAAGTTATTAATGCTGTTTCCACCAATTTTCACTCCACCTTCTTCTAAATCTAATCCAGCTTTAGGGAGATGCTTGCAGGCAGAAAATTAGCATCTGTACTGAGATAAGAATCCTATATCCGTATTCAGCCCAGTACTAAACACTATTCCATCCTTCCAAGCCTACAAATGCATTTGAAAACTGGGGGGGGGGGATCAAAATATAAAGTTAGGGCTATAGTTTATTAGGAAGTCAGTTAAAAACAAGTTGTACTAGGGGAACTAAACACCAGAATAAAGTACTTTGTTAGTTAGGTTTTGTCCCTGTAGTCTCATGAGTTGAAATATAGAAAGAGCAAGCAATCCTATACTCAGTAGGGTTGCCAACCTCCAGGTGGTGGCTGGATATCTCCTGGGATCACAACAGACCTCTGGGTTACAGCGATCTGTTTTCTATTTTGGAAGATGGACTCTATACCATTATACCCCAGTGAGGCCCCTCCTTTCCCCAAACCCTGCCCCCCAGGCTCCACCCCCAAAATCTCCAGGAATTTCCCACCCCGGAGCTGGCAACCCTAATACTTAGGCACCGGACGTTTGCTACAGCTCTTTATTACTATGCGTCCCGCAATCACGTTCCTGCACGAGTCCTTTATTACTCGCGGGCGCACGCCCATTTCCCGTGGAGTACAGCTATGGTGGCCGAGGCTGAATTTCTGAGCGCCCCGTCCCAGCTGTTCGACCACATCAGACACCGCAGCTGGAACAGTTCCGCAAGGAGGGTTGGGGAATCGGGTGGGGCGCGGAGCTTCCCTTTTCTTTCCTATTGGGTTGTGTCTACGGGACTCTCCGGGCTCCTGGCACGTCATTGGCTGAACTTTTGCCCTTCCCCTTATGCTAATTGAGGCGTCTGAGCATGGAGGAGGTAGGATCCCGAGGGAGGCAGGAGCGGTGCTGTGGCTGAGGATTCATTCCTCGCTGGTCACCTGTAGGTGGGGTGGTTCAGCAGCGGGAGAGTGCATGCGCGGGAGAGCCGGAGGAAGACAGGCGCGAGGGGCTTCTTTACTTTCCTCCCGTCTTGTCTCCTTCGCTGCGCTCTGGAGGTGATTTTGCAACAGAAGCGGAGGGCGCCGCAGCTGTTAAGGGGGAGAAAAGCGAGAGAAACAAAGAACATGGCGAGGCTTTGCAAGCAGTAAGTGGAAAGAGGTGGAGTCTAAGGTGACGGGAACTGAGTCCCTTCCCGCCCCTAGGGAGAGGAAGAAAGAAGGGAAAGGACATTTGAGGGGAGGGCAATGCTAAGCCGGCCCTGCGCTCGGAAAGAAGGAGGCAACGGCAGCAGCAGCAACGGGGAGGAGAAGAAGAGTTTCGTTTGTGTAGTTTGTTCTCGGCCTTCGCTACAGTTTCGTCTCCGCCGAGGCTTCTGCACACTGCGCGGTCCAAAACTGAGGCTTGACCCAAAGTGGTGGGGTGTCATCCTCCGCTCTGACACGGGGGCCTGTTGAAACCGGGGAAGCGGCTCTAGCAGGCAGCCCGGGAAAGTGGACTTGCTGGCTGCTTTCCAAGCTGTCCCCAGGGCAGCGCAGCTGGTGGCGGAAGCCGCTCGCCGACTTTCTCTCTTTGCCTGGGAGTGGGACTGACTGGGCGCGCGCGCCAAGGGCTTTGCCGCAGGTGGAAGGGAGGCGAAGAGGAGGAGGAGGAGGATGCCGCCCGAGGCTCTTTCTTGCTCTCCCATAGCCTCGTTGCTTTGCCCGGGATGTCTAGGAGAGGGAGAAATACTCTGAACTCTACTTGGAGCGGCCCTTGCGCTCCTGGGAATGGTCTGGGAAAGTAAGGACGGTCGCCTGCTGCCTGTCGGTGGAGCGGGGCTTGTTCATCGCCCACGCCTCGTAACTGGAGGAGAAGCAACAAGAGCCGGAAAGTCCCCCCCCCCCAAGACTTCGCGGGAGTGCGCGTGGCTGCCTAGGGAGACGTGGTTGGAAATGGCGTGGAACCCCTCTCCTCTTCCCTTTAAATCCTAACGTCTGGCTGGAGTCATCGTCGCTCTCCTTCCTCTTTTTCTCGGGTCGCTCTATGCTGTGTCAAAAATACCACCGTATATGATCAACCTACATAGCCTGGGCTAAAGACTGACAACGGATGAAACAGGCTTCCGGATTCCTGAAGGATCGACTACAAAACTGATCGAATTGGGCCGCCTAACGGTTGTGTGTGTTTGTGTTGTTTCAGATTGTTACTCCGCTCCCTTTCCCCAAATCTCTTAACAATTTCTGGAACTGGTGACACAACGGGAGTGAGTTGTGCAGGTGCAGCAACAGGTAGTTTTTAGTTTAAAGCTGAGTGGGGTGGATGGGTCTCTTTCTGTCACTTTTCCTTTTCTGGGATGTATGTCCAGGCCAAGTTGTGCTATAAAGTCTGACGTTCTGTCTGATCCTTTGCTTGTTTATGTCAAGTGTTGCTGAGTTCACTAGAGTTTCCAAGTACGGAATTCCTTAGACTAGTGTTTCTGGTACTGAGAAGCCAGGTCTTTCTTGGGGGGTGGGGAGACTAGATGCAACATTAACAACTTTATGTGGAACTTTGGACAAAGATGGATTATTGTGTCTTGAAACCCTGCTGTACTAAAAAAATGTTCGGGTGTGCTAAACTATTAGTGCAATCTTTTAAGCTACCTGTGGTTTTAGTTTTATTCTCTCTATATATATGGAGAATAAAACTCTTTCTGAAATTTAAAATGTGTCTTGGAAAAGGCTTTAAAAATTTCGCCCCACAGAGATCAAGGTTGTCTGTGAATCTTTTTAACTTTAGAGAGAACTTCATGTATTGTTTGACCTTGGATATCTGTCTTAATGGTTTTCAAGCCCTGAGAGACTACTCAGATACATTATTCACACTGAGAGCTTAAACTCTGTCCTTGGTAAAGCACAGAAATGGTCTTCTAAACCATTTATCTGCCTTGACAAGGTACTGTTTCTGTTTAAGTTTAACTATCTTCTAAAGGTTTTTGTTGTTGGTACACAAATATAACTTAACAATATTTAATTTGTAGGACATGTTGCATTAGTTATAAACAGTGACTCTGAAAGTGTGGGTATTAAGCACTTGCTAAGGCCCCGGTCACATGGCAAAGTTGCCACGGGAGAGGCACGGATGGTGGTCGGATTATCCGGGCGCGATCACACCCCAACATCTGGGAAGTGGAGCGCACCAGTGGCTTACCGCCGACAATGTGCCTTAAAAAACTAGTACCTCCAAGGTACTAGTAAACGTTTGCCACGGGCTGCCTCCAGACACCCGTGGTGTGATCGCGCCAGGGCACAGCATTCCCCTCCGGTACCTCGTTTACCCGCCGGCGCCGAGGAAAGGACCCGTGGTGTGCCGCCGGCACGTCTGATCGCGCATCAAACTGCGCCGAGGCAATTAGCCACGCCTCCCCCCCGCGATATCCGGCCTGTGTGACCGGGGCCTAAGAAGTGTTTCAGTTAATTGAAATATTCATATGTTAATATTTTTAAAAGACAACCACAGACAAGGTGCTTCCCCAAGATATTGGCTAAGAGGATTCGATAAAATGTGTAGTTGACATTTCTTCACTGTAAAGTATTAAGAGTAATTTGCCAGAAAGCTCAGTGAAAGGGATTTCATCTCCCCCTCCCCCCGAGATTACAATGGTACAGAAAGAAGTGCCTTGGTGTATTTGATTAAACACAGCTAATAAGATGGCTTAACATCAACATTATAGACAGAAGTATAAATACTAATTACTCTTGCAGAAAACAGTAACTGTCTATTCTGTATGTGTTCTGTACACACGCACACTTGTGCAAGTTTAAAGTAATACAGTAGAGAGTTTAAGGTTACCATTATGTACTGGCCAAACATCCCTCCCCCTCAAATGTGTTGACATTTAATTGACCTTTGAAGGCTCATTCTGTTAATCATACTCAAGGAACTAATGCTATGGTCGACTGATCTGGTGTTCTTCCATTTAGTCGTGTTCAGCATATAAAGTCTATGCCAAAATTGCTACTTACTGAACAAGAGTTTCTTTTCTTTTCTGAAAACGAGACTTTCTTTGCGTCAGGCAGGGCACTTGTAGAGGTCTGATTCAAAGTGCTTTCCTGTCATTAGTTGTTGTAGGGTGTGGCTTCTAGTTAGGAAAGCAATGGAAATTCTTCTCTGCTCCAACTAGTTTGTTTTTTTTAATACTTCCTGAAGCAGTTTGCAGTGGGTGGAAGAATAACCTTGAAAGTGTGCATGTAATTGTTTGATATAACTGAAACACATTCCCAAATAAGATTTTCATCCCTAGTATTTTCTATTTCAAAACAAGGGACTAGGCTTATTATAATAAGACTATTGACGAAAATCTTACTTGATAATGCATTTCAATTATGTACAACAATATCTTGGAACACACACTGTTAATAACCAGTGTGCTGGTTCCACTCCTGCCTTTGCCTACTGGCGCATTATAAGAGGCTGTGCCTAACTTCTTCTGCTGATACATGGGGGGGGGATAGAATTAATAAAGAACACATTCCTAGAGGTCTCAGGCTGGTCACTGAAAGAAAATTGATGCTGGACTAGATGGGCCCTCCTTCGGATCTGGCAGGGCTGTTCGTATGTTTATTTTAAGAAATACAGATCCTTTGGGGTAGAGAGAGTTAAATGGGGGTTGTTACTTTATTTTAGTTTTAACTTGAAATGTTTAAGTATTATTATAAACTCCCTTCAGCCAAAAGGAAAGGCAATGTATAAATATTTTAATAAAAACTCTTGCATTTCCTTTTTCCTCTGGGAACTAGGAATGAACAATGGAAATATTGACTGGATTTATTTTTGTAATACAGGTAGTATTAAGAAATGTGACTTGACTTTTCTCCCACTCACAACAATAGAATGTGCGCTTACCCAATACATTTAGTAGATTTGGGACTAACAAAAATAAGTAACTTACTGAAATGCTGTGTTATAAGATGTGGTAATGCTCACTTTCTCAAGTCTGTCTTTTAAATCCATAACAGTGGCCATTGGGCCTGAAAACAAAATGAAACTTTTCATGCCTTCTTTGTGGGTTTCCTGGAGGTCTTCAGCTGGATGCTGTTGGAAAATTGATGCTAGGCTAGAAAGGCCTTCTTTCTCATGCATACTTTACCTTCTGAAATCAAGGAGTTCAGAGGTGGTGGTTGTTCTGTGACTTAGGGAAGTATGCTGTAATACAGTTTGAGAACCTGGGCCTAGGGTGTTCCGTCTTAGTGCAATTGTACGGACCTGTTATTGTTCATTACTGTGTATATCACATTTATTTCAGTAGCTAACCTATTTAACACGGGCAGTAATCCTGTGCACACTTACCTGAGATAAAAATCTTACCTCGGATTTATTTTCAAGTAGACCTGCTTAGGATTGCTCCTACAGTAGACAAAAACAGCCATTAAAATGTTGGATGCAGTTGAGTTTTCTGTCTTGTACTGGGGGTTTTTTGGGTGCCTGTGGACAGTCTAAGCTTGGCTAAGAAATCCATTTAAAATCGTTAATGTGGAATTGCACTGATGTAAAATGTGACTAGAGATGCAAAGGTGTAATATTAACAGAACTCCATGTAAATGACCTTGAGAATATAATAATGTCAGCATTCCAGTTGCAAGGCCACATGTTCAGTTAACCATGGAAGTGCCTAGGTGTGTTTAGTGTTGGTGAAGTATACTTAAAGCAGCCTATATTAATCTATAGATCTAATTCCAACAGGGGCGGGTTGTGCGGATACTTATTTCTGCCAACAGAGGGCTCACTCTCTCCCAACAGCTTTTCCTACATAGTCAGTAGACTTCCTGTGTCTGCAGAAAAATGCAAGAAGTAAAAAAATCCCTTCAGGGAGGGTTGAATTCCCCCCCAATACCTTTTGAAATGGCCTCTGCAGGGACTCCAGACATCAACGGTGAAAGATTAGACTGTTCAGGGTGGCGTGGGTGGGAGAAGGGCTTCTAACTGGCTCTGTCAGTAAAAGTGTGGGGGAAGGGCCCTTTCCTGGCCTCTTTTGGCCTCTGAGGGAAGGAGGGAGGGAGCCTTGGGGCCAGGCCTGACAAGGGCTGCCAGTGCCAGCCTGGGGAATCCCTAGAGGTTTTTTTTTTTTTTTTTAAATAATAGAGGTTTTGAGGTGGACTGTAAGGAGGGCTGGGTTTGGGGAAGGGAGAGGCCTCAGGTGGGTATAATGCCACAGAGTCCACCCTCCAAAGCAGCCATTTTCTCCAGGGAGACAGATCTCTGCTGTCTTGAGTTCAGTTGTAATTCTGGGGGTGGTGGTCCTCCAGGCCCCACTTAGAGGTTGGCAACCCTAGGCCTGGCAGCAGTTGAGTGTCGCCAGGTCCCCCTCCCCTGGCCACCGGCAGGGAATGGTGGGTAAGGTTGCCACATCCATGCTGGGAAACTCCTGGAGATTTGCGGGTGGAGCCTGAGGAGGACAGGGACCTCAGTGAAGTACAATGCCACAGAGTCCACCCTCCAAAGCATCCATTTTCTCAATGGGAAGTTATCTTTGTAGTCTGGAGATGAGCAGTAATTCCAGGCAACTCCAGGTCCCACCTGGAGGCGGGCATTCCTAGGCAGCACTCTCTGGGTGACTTGATACCACCTGATTTGCATGACTCAATTAGGCCCAGCTGCTTGCTACTGTTCAGCAGCAGCCACCCTGTGAAAGCCAGTGC
>NW_015172084.1:112307-137629 GCF_001447785.1 Gekko japonicus
TGAGAGGTAGGGGGAGAGAAGAGGAAGCAAAGGTATGAGGAATAGGATAACCATCCCGCAATTTTCTTGTGGGTCTCCACTTGTCCATGTACTAATAGCCAAGTGTCCCCAGTATGTGTGAATACTTGTTTCCGCAAATTGGGGGCACATGGAGGCTCAACAGAGATTCCCGCACACTTGAGGCATTACTTAGGTGTGCAGAAAAATCTGACATGTTAAAAAAATATACAGGGATACTTAAATCCCCCCAAAACTGAAACTACATTCTGGCGCATGCATGAAGAATGGACTTGCCGTTTGGAACTGTGGAGGAGCTTGCTGCTGGCAGCTGTGAGGGAGCCGGGGGAGCCTTGGGGGGGCAGAAAGAGAGAGAAAGAGGGATGCGGTGGGGAGGCGGGAAAACAACGGGACAGAAAGAGAGGAAGTAACATACATGGAGGGAAGAGAGAGAGATTAAGAAAGGAGGGGGAGAAGGGAGAAAGAGGGGGAGAGGGGAGGAAGCAAAGGTGTGAGGAATGGGATAAACATCCCACAGGTTTCTTTCAGGGCTCCACATGTATACTACAATTTTCTTCTTAAATTAGCAAAACGTTGCCATTTCATAATCTCTACAGAGGTATAATACAGAAAAACAATTTATTTGCAAGGACTTTAGTTGAATCAAGTTACTTAGAAACAGCTTACTACTTTACTTAGGAGGTTAAAAGAGTGGATTGCTTGCAGCTAGGGGAAAGGTTATCATATGGACAAACTTTATAAAGGTGTTGCATTTCTCTGGGTTTGGGCTATATTCTAGTAGAACTCTAATATTAATGACCTTCACGTGGAAATGATTCAGAATATGAAAGGCTGGCAGCCCAATTATATGCATGCTTTTGCCTTTTGGCATGGGTGATTGCTTTTTGAAAAATGCAAGTCCAAAGCCCAGTTTGGGGTAGAAAATTATTTTCATACGACATTTATACATCATCTTTCCTTTGTGGCTCAAGACAGCATACAAATTTAAATATAATAAAAACCTAAATAACTCCCCCCCCCCTCAGTGTAGCACCACTGTTAAGATTCCCATTGGCAACAGAAGTAGGACAGGCATACCAGGTGGGCAAGGCAATAATGTTATTTCCTTCCCATCCACTTCCCACCACATACATACACAGGCATCTGTTCAGA
Organism: Gekko japonicus; assembly: GCF_001447785.1. Taxonomy (NCBI): domain Eukaryota; kingdom Metazoa; phylum Chordata; class Lepidosauria; order Squamata; family Gekkonidae; genus Gekko; species Gekko japonicus. The sequence goes on from NW_015172084.1 coordinate 113,478, forward strand.
CAAGTCCCTAATGATAAATCTTGTGTAAAAATCTAACCTGAATGGGGGATATGAATCAGTGATAAAGTGTATACCTTGCATGTGGAAGATCCCAAGTTCAATAGAATCACGTAGTAGGTAATGTGAAAGACCTCTTTTAGTGCAGATGTACAGTGAAATCAGCTTAGATTGGGGATGTATTAGCCAAAGGGAAATTGTATTCGCTCAACAGAAAATAGGTAATGTGCCTGAGAAGTGGGTGCTTTTCATTAACATTTTTGGGGTGTCAAAAGTTTTTCTCGCTTCTTGCCTATTTGTGGGGGGAGGGGTGTATCAAAGCACACAGAAGTATTTGATGATGCCAGGTGGTGATCCAGTTGGTGAGATCTCCCACATGACTGACACAGGAAACATTGAGCACCCCCTCAATCGGCTCTGCTGGTCGTCAGTGATCATGCATGACAAAATCCAATGTGGTACACAGTGCCAAAATATTGTCACGTTCACTGTGTGATTCCTGGGTGAGGCCATTACGAATGAGAAAGAAGCCCTAACCAGAAAAAAGCTAGTTTTTATCAGCAAATTGAAATGCCAAAATGCTTGTTGTAGCCTTCCTCTTCCGCATCCCATTGTCAGACTCTTGGACAAAGTTACTCTCAATGACACTCTCTGACAGTGATTTGTTTATTGAGAAATAAAAAGTTCCAAGCTAAGACAGGTACTGTGTCAGAACTGAGGTTCTGGCAGGAAAATCCAAAGAGATAGACAGTTCAAACAAGGCCCACCCAGTAACATCCAATCATACTTTTCAATCATCCTGCCTAGCTTTCGCGCGCTCTACACCCCCCACCTGTAAATCTACCATTACGGTTATCTCTTACAGCGAAGAAAGCACAGACACTGACCAAGGTCATCCGGCTTAGGGAGGCTGCTTGAGAAGAGTTACATTGCCACTACAATAGAGCCCCCCCCCGGGAATTTCCCTCCCCCCCGTAGGCCTCAGTTCTCCAGAAAACATGGCAAACGAGAGTCTGAATTTGACACCCATTCAGATTCAGTAAGGGGTGTGGGCAACCCTGTGTATGGGATAAGATATATGTTCTCTTAAACCTTCCAGACTGAGGCTGGTACTCAAGTCTTAGGTTTTGATGTAGGAAATACAAGCTCATCAAGAAATACACGTTCACCAGGAAGCGAATGGAGTACATTCAGGCAAGTTGGTATCTCCGTCTTGCCTCACAGGTAGTTATGACAAATGGAGTAATAAATAGAAGGCTACTGTAGCTGGCAGAGACAATGAAAAGCTTTATCTGTGACTTCTGCATGATGACAGTCTTTTGCCCACTTTGCTTCTTGCTAGATCCATTGATCAGGATCAGAATAGCTGCTTTAACTTATGTGAAAGGCTTGCGCTAGCCAAGTAGCATTTTGACTTTGTTTTTTAGTATTCACATGCCATATTGCAAATGATTTTTACGAATTCCAACTGTAAATTTTCAAATGGAATTTGCCATGAGGTATTGTTGTTCAAGAAAAAGTCTGTCTCCTGTACTCTCTAGATTTGTGTTTCTTTAGCTATAGTCCACCAGAAAAAAACTGACTGCTCACCAGTCATCTTCTTCCCTGTGGAGTTAGTAAGGGGAGAGGGATCTATTAAACTACACAACAGATTTTATTAAAAAGTATATGGCCGTGTTGTTTCATAGCAATACCTTTTATTGCCAACCAAAATAATACAACACAGGGTACAAGTGTCTGAGAACTCTTTTCAAGCTGGATGTTAAAGGAGTGGGGTGGGAGAGCAGAAATCTCCCAGGTCCTGATCTTAAAGCCTTTTCATCAGTGTCCTGTGTGGACTGCTAGGCTGACCTCAGTGGGCACAGTATGAGGATAGTATCAGATTGCAACCCTGGCCTGAGCAAGGAGCAAAAAATGAAAACTATCACATTGGGGGAAAAAACCCCCCAGTAATGTCAAATGTCTCTGGTGTCTTCCACACTGGTTATTGGCCTTGGTTTTAGTGCTTTTGGGGAGTGGTTTTTTCCCTGCTTTCCCACAGCATTATGGTGCATTCTTCCATCTCCAAAGGTTTCCCTGGCTTTTCTCCAATGTTTCTCCAGCCTGCTTTGTTCCACAAGTTTTGGGAAAGATTGCAGTAAAGCCAAGATGGCTCCTCGGTGGTGGTGGTGGGGCTCCTTACTTTAAAATAATCAGCATTATAGGTGTAGTAGGTTCTCTGAATTCTCAGCTTTGATTGAAGAAAAATTTCAAGTCTCTGTTCCATCCCTTGCATTGATATAAGGAAAAAAGCATATCTTCAGAAGGGAAAGGGCTAATACTTACTTTTCTTCAATGAAAGCTAGGAATTCAGAGAACTTGCTATACCTGTTGCTACAACAGTTATATTTATATAACAATATGCTAATGCCATTTTTTTAAAATGGAAAAACCCTGTTGGCCCAAGGGAAGGGGGGGTGGCCCCTTCCAGGGGACTAGAGCAGGGAAACTATGGGGAAGCCTGCTATGTGGAAGCCCGTTGCTGCTGTTGCAGCATTTAACCTGGAACCACACTAGCAACAGGGAAACCACAAAGTTCCATCCCTGTGGTTCAGATGAAATGAATGGAAATGGGGAAAGTAGTAGTTCTTATTAAGAATACCTGAGATTAATTTTAGTTGCTGTATAATGCTGATTTGTACAAAAGCATCTTTATTACATAGCCTTGACTTCAAGTTGTTTTTTCATTAATAATGCAGTTTCCTTTAACTGCTTCTTTCTGGAGAAAATATTAATAGATTTTACTATGGTTCTTTAACTGTGATTCTGATCACTGTCCCAACACTCTTACTTGAAATATTTTAATGACTTTCATACCGAAACAATAGCCTGAACCTTATGCAGTACATATAACAAAGCAAGATAGTACTGTGCACCATGCAAATGCTGTCATGCCTAACAGGCCCCTTGATTATACTGTGAAAACTGAAGCACTTTTAGACATGACCTTGCTTTGACTTTGTTACTGATATGATCTGTTTGATGTCTGAGAGGGAGCCATGCAAATGGAAAGTCAAATGGTGTGTTGTTGACACAATGTTCTTCATCAGTTGAATTTAAACAGTTAAGAACTTGTATTCTTTCAAGAAATGAGAGAGAGAGAGAATATACCTGCAGATGAGAGGTAATCTCTTCCCTTTGTGAGAAAGCATAATTAAATGCAAAAAGGTTGCCTCTGTGACTGACCTAGGAAGAATGCTAAAGCATGTGGATTGTGTGTCTTTACTGTCTCCTGATTGTCACTCATAAAACTTCCACATTTGTGCCTTTACTTTTGGAGTGTACATAATGTAGGAAGTAATATGCAAAATTTGTCTCTATACAGATCCTGAAGGCTTCTTGCTTTTTATAAGATGTGGAGTTGGGCACCATGGTGAGAATCTCAAAACTAGGTTTGAAATCCATTCTAATCTGAGAGAGAAAGTTGATCCTTGGCTGGAGTGGTATAGGGATGCCAAGTTTTAAGAATTCCTGGAATGCACACCACTGAATGTTTGCTTTGTTCCCTTAGTGACCTGACCCATTGAGAAAATGTGGTTCCCTTGGATGTTTTAATAGCTCAGTCTTTAATAGCGAATAAAAGGAACCAGCCCCTGTTATGGCTTAGCTTGTTTTCACCTGTTGCCTGAATGATGCATTTTTAACCTTGGTGTAGAAAATCTAACCTTGTGCTTTCAAAGTGTTTTATGTGGATTCCTCATATTTATCTGTTGTAGCAAATAACATGGCAGGTTCCTGCATTTCAAATAGCTATACTGTTGCTACAAACCAGCTTGCTCATTTCACTGAAAATGTTTCACATGGGCAATCCACACTCTTCCTGACTGCTTCATTTTAGGCAGTTGATTTATGGTAACTAATTACCTTGTTGATAAATTAATGGGCAGGAACTCTTACCCAGATGAGAGGAACCCATTACCCATAATCAAGAGGCTGTCAGTTGGCAGCTGAAAAGTGTTCAGGAGGCTTAAGTAGTGGAACATTTCCATGGTAGCTGGAAATAAAACAGGAATCCTGTGCTACCTTTAAAGATTGACAGGTTTTTACTGTAGCGTAAACTGTTGCAGTCTAGAGCCCGTTTTGTCAGATGCGTGAAGGGGTTTTTTTACTAGGCAGGCAGCATATTTATACACATATTTGGAGTTATGAAAAAAATGCTTTTAAACAGTATGGTCAAGGGGCCACGAAACATAGAAGTTAAGGGCGAGTTGTAATTATGTAAATTCAGTTAGCAAGAAAGTTCACATTCCATTCACAATAGCAGGAATTGGCAATGCAGTCTCTCTAGGCTTACTAAGGAATCCCAGGTCCTTAAGTTTTGAATGAAATACTCATGAACATTTGGGAAGGTGACACTTCTGGAAGTGAGAATAGGCAGATGAATAGTTTGCACCCAGTTTTGCTGTTGGCTTTAAGGACACTGTATAAATCCCCAGTATTGAGAAACTAGTTTTGAGGCCCAACTCTAACTTTCTTGTATTTTGAAGACACATTCAGGTCTTTCCACAAAGGGTACTCAAGAGTCCTTTTCTTTCACATGCCTCAAATGTCTGACTGGATCAAGAACTGGGGAATTCATTTTTTTTTTACCATTCTATGAGTAGTCACAGAAGAAATTGCAGAAAGCTAGTTCTGTTGTAGTAGCTTTGTGAGTATGATGGCTAAGTTAACACCTGGTTCACTTTAGTACAGAACTTGTTAAGTGGCTTTGGGAAAAAATTCCATCCATGCCTCAGTCTTTCATCTGTAGTATGGGCTTATTATTGGTCGGCCTCATATTTTTTAAAATGGTTGCTATGTGTGAAACCCTTTGAATACTCAGAAAAAATATTATATAAATGCTGTGTGAGGGGTTGCAAGTGGGAAGGAGTTAAGAAAACATATTTCTGGGGCCATTGTCACCCTGGGATCCATGGAGTGAGACAGATTGTGTGATTTGCTTTTATATGATGATTGGGTTCTGTTTGGTGGATAATTGAGTAGTTTAGCAGTGGACTATGAAGTAGTATGTTAGTTCAGAAAGGGTGAAAAGTCAGCATTGCCAGTGGCAGTAATACTCTTTTTCTTCTCCATACCCTTACTCTAATTCGACAGAAAGGAGCATATTTAAAAATTGGATCATGGTTACTGCATAGGCTTCATGAGCCTTTAGCTTTTAGAGATGCAAGAGTGTCTCATGCAGGCAAGCTAATTCACTAGTGAATCCACAGTTCCTTGGTAGCACTGTATTTTATGTCATGATAAAGCCTCTCACCTGTCCTTTAATTGGGAGAAATCAGACTTCTACCACTATGACCTGCTGCACACTGTCACTTGTTTGAAAGTGTGAACTGTTGTTTCTGAGTAGAAGTCTTTATTCAAGTCTGTCTGCATTCACTGAACAGCTACCGAGGGTAATCCTCTAGTGCAGTGGTTTATAAAGTGGACAAAACTGCCCCCTGTGGTACAGTTGCTAACAGGCAAAGGGGCAGCAGAGGTGCTGGAGACAGGACCCTTTGATTGTGTTTTTACTGGTAAGTCCTAAGAGGCTATGCCTTTGATCAGTAATTCAGTACCAAGACTCATAGATGGAATAGCTGAAAATATGGAAGATATATTGTGCAGCATACCAAGTACAACCGAATTTGCATTACAGCATACCAAGTACAACCGAATTTGCATTACTTTGCCAGGCAGTAAATCTTTGCTTCTGGTTTATTTGTTCTTTATATATTTTAAACATTGGCTTAAGAGGTACTGGCAAGGCAAATAAGGGGAGCCAATATTTCGTGTCCATTGAGCAGTTCTTCAAAGATAAGGACATTCTGCTTACTAACATACTTGCTTGTGCAACTGATGGAGCACCATCAATGACTGGTTGCTTCTGTGGATGTATTGCTTTCTTGAAAAAAGCAATGCCAAATGTCTTCACCACTCACTGTGTCATTCATTGCCAACATCTGGTTGCAAAAACCCACTCAGTGATCGCCTACATAAGTCATTAGTGAATGAAATTAAAGCCCACGCTTTCAATTAGAATCTATTCTAGGAGCTCTGTGTTGAATGATGAAGATTTTGAATGTTTGTTGCTTCATACTGAAGTTTGTTGTCTGTCAAAAAGCAACGGTGTGAGATGTTTTTACAGCGTTTTTGACAGTAGGGTAGAGAGCACTGGGGTGAGTTTATGGAACCACAGGGGTAGTGGCCCCAAAAAGTTTGGGAATATTGCTCTAGTGGTTGCAATAATTTGGACTGGGAAATAAATATGGAACAACAACAACCAGAGCTTTTAAGTAACCAAAACTTTACTGCATACACAAGTACAACTTAAAATAGAAGTAGGTTCTAATTCAGCAAAGAGGCATGGGGATCAAAGCAGGGCACGCCATGCATATACAAAACTTATATTTAGACAGCACGATTTACAGTTGGAATCTAAGAGATGATTGGAGTCTTCTACTGTCTTTCTGAGGGCTTCTGCAGGTCTCTCACACTCTGTCTGATGTGGCTGCGATGGCTGTTGGTGGTGGTGGTGACACTGCTGCTGTTCAGGCTTTTTGAGTTGCTGCAAATCTCTGGAGGCTGCAGCTCTCTTGAGGCTCCTTCTCAGGTCACTCTGTTCTCTACTCTCAAACCAGGTGGCTTCTGTCTCCTTTCTCCTCAGAACCCTCTCTTTCCCCTTACGACTCTCCTACGGCTCCCTCTCAGGGACAAAATATATTTCCCTCAAAAGTCCAGTAGAGGGCCAAACCCAGCGGTTTACATTCAGCCCTGTAGCCAGGATTTTTTCTGGAGGGGCTCTGGGGTGCTGTTGGCGCCATTAATTAAATTAAATTTAAATCACCCCATCTGTTAGAGAAGGGCAGCATGAGGGGTAGAGAGAAGCCAGGTGCACAGCCCCGCCATGGCCTGCCCAGCACTCACCCTCCTCTTCCCCTGCAGATGCTGCCAGCAACGGGGAACCAACTTGAGGACAGATAACTTGCCTGGGTGCAGCTGCTGCATAGGGCTCTGGCCCTGAGGTGAGAGGCCGGGTGCTGCGCATACCCGGGGTGGAGGCAGAGGAGAGTGGGCCTGGTCAGCTCTTGTTGCGCAGGGGGAGGCGAGGGGAGCATGGCATGGGGCAAGGCCATGGCTGGGCTTCTCAGTTGCTCTGCCTGGCTCTTGGCTGCTGGTACTTTGGAGCAGCTCTCCTCCTGCACAAGCACCTTCAACCCTAATATTGGGCGGGCACTAAAAAAAATAACACATAGCTAAAAAGTGCACTTCATAATCAAGCAGTAACAGAGAACATAGGAAAATAAATACCACACTCAATAGTATCATGTTAAGGACTTACCAGCAAAAACTTTAAAAATTACAGAGAGAAAAAACACATGCATACTGGTCTGGCTAGGGCTGTGGTGGCATATCTAGATACTATTAGCCACGTGTGGTCCCCATTTGCAGATAGCTAAATTCTCAGATGGGGGCCACATGGAGACTAAACAGATTTTTCAGCAAACTTGGGGCACTTCCCAGGGTTGCAGAAAAATCTGAAAAGTTTAAAAAAAATTCCCCCCAAAGTAAAGTAGCACTTACCTTCAGCTGTTGCTGCAGTCCCTGAGTTGTGCTGGGCCAGGCAGTGCCGGCTGCTCAGTCTGGGACCCAGGTGGGGCATGCTACTTGTGGCAGCACAGCCTGGGAGCTCCCCTGGGCCCAGCAGCAGCACAGAAGCTTTGCAGGGCATGCCCCGGTAGTGATGCAACCCAGGAGTTGCACTGGCCCACTGCCAGCAGCGGCGCAGCCCCTGAGTCACACTGGGCCTGACATGGTGGTCGAGAGCCTAGGAGCCACATGGGGCATGCTGCTGGAAGCAATGCAACCCAGGAGTCACATTGGGTCCTCTGTCGGCAGCAGCGCAGCCATTGAGTCTGGGGCAGCCCCTGGGCCTGGCAAGAAAGTGGGGGGGGGGATTCCTCCCCTGCAAGTATTGCAGGCCTATGTCATGGGTGCTGAGGATGGGCTGTTGCCAGCTTCAGCGGAACCCACATTTGGCCCCTCTGAAGCTGCAGAGAGCAACAATTTACTCACAGCTGGCCCCTCTGAAGCAATTTACCAGCACGGCTTGTGCTGACACCTGGCTCGGAGACGATTAAAGAGCAGCAGAGACAGGCAGGCAGCCTTCCTGACTCACCGCCTAGAGTAGTTCAAATGAGAGAGAGACTCCAGCGGGACTTAACAAGAAGAAAACGTTCTGCTTGATTGTGAAATAGGTGTGCTATCAGCCCTGAGTTCTAACAGATGCAGGGCTGCACTAATTGGGAACAGCAGCGAGAGGGCCATTTAGCTTTGGGCGAAACCGGCTTCGTTTGTGGTCGCAAACTTGTCATCACTCCGTGACGCTTGGCTGCTCGCCACCCCTCAGTTTCCAGACCTTGTTCCTGCTGTCTGCTACTGGCTTGTGACCCTGGCTCGTTGACCCTGCTTCTAGTATTGTGTTTTGAACTGGTACTCTCGGCTTCTGATAACTCCCTCCGGCTTTCAACCCAGGACTGAAGGACCTTGCTTTGGCTGACGCTTTACACTCTTGGCTCTTGCCCCACCCTTCTTGGATCCAGACCTTGGGCTTCCCGTAGCCTGTGCACCAGACCGTGACAGCCTACACTTATTTACTAAGAATTCTGATAGTTTCCATCAGATTTCAGCACTATGCACAGGCAGAAAATTGGAGTGCCATTTGTCAGCCTGGTGCCATAGCTTGGTCAATCTTAAATAAGTGAACAATGCGGTCAAAGGTGCCTACCTCCAGCACCCCCTGCTATTCCCTTTCCTCTTAGTGTCCTTCCTAAGTAATCCCACTACTCCCCAGGGGAAAGTGCCATCCACTTTGGAAACCACTGCTTTAGACAGTTTTGTTTCAGTAGGGTAACTGTGTCGGTCTACAGTTAGAGTTGCTGACCTCCAGGTGGCATCTGGAGATCTTCTGCTATTACAGTTGATCTCCAGATGACCAAGATCAATTCCCTGGGATAAAATGTCTGCTTTGGAGCTCCCTCCCTAAACCCCGCCCTCCCCAGGCTCCACCCCCCAAATCTCCAGGCATTTCCCCAACCCAGAGCTGGCAACCCTGTCTACAATAGAAGAGCTAGATTTGAGTCCAGTAGAACCCTAGCGACCAACAAGTTTTTCAGGTTATAAGCTTTCAAGAGTCAAAGCTTTGTTGAAGGGATTTTTGACTCTTGAAAGCTTATACCTTGAAAATCTTGTTGGTTTCTAAAGTATTACCAGATTTAATCTCTTTGGCAATTTTGTTGCCTTAGACAGGGGTTTTTTTTGCTTGTTTGCATTAATTTCCAGTTGTTTGATCCTAACTCCACTGCATTGTCTTGTTTATCAGAAATCTTTGTTTGAATTGTTTTTATCTTATCTTGTAATCTGCCTTGAGTCTTAGTGAGAAAGAGATTATAAATAATAAAATTTGCAAAAACAGGTGTTACATAGGTAGCTGGGGGGGGTGTACTAAGCTGTGGAGTCTTGTGAGCAAAAATTCTACTTTGTGAACTACTGGCCTTTGTCCTCGTTATATGCTGCTTTCCTTGAGTTGAGATCAGCTTTTGACACTATATCTAGGGGGTTGTTGTGAGAAAAAATTGAAAGCTATGAACAATAGATCTTAGACTTTTATATTTAATACAAACCCTCTATACAAATACTTCTCTTAGAGTTAGATGCAATAGGGCTGGGCACCTTTCCAACCTGGTAACTACAGCTAAAGGAGTAAAACAGGGGTGTGTCTTGGCACCAGTGTTGTTCAATCTTTACATTAATAATCTGGTCAGTAATATAAGCTCTGTCGACACCCACCCCCCTGCTTTAGCTAATAGGAAAATCCTGGCTTTGCTATTCGCTGATGATACGGTTTTACGGTCCAGAACCCCTGTGGGCTTGAAAAGAGCGCTTAAGGTGTTCAGTTGCTATTGCAAAGAGACCCTATTAGATTAACTATCAAAAAACTAAAATCGTTGCATTCGGCAAAGGTCAGAAAAGAAGGTCTTGGAACAAACCAATGGCCATTAGCTGGAACAAGTATCTTATTTCAAATACTTAGGGGTGATGATTCACTCCTCAGGGAGCAGAACTACTCACCATGACTATGCTGCAGCAATTGGTCAAAAATCTGCACAGGCCATTCTTAAATTTGCACATTCCAAGGGAGGCATGTATGTACCAGCTGCCCTCCGGATATTTCAGGCAAAAACATTGCCCCAATTAATGTATGGGACAACACTTGGACCCCCCTCTTCCCACTTTGCCCCTTTAGAAAAAAATCAATCAAGATTTCTGAGAGCTTTATTTCATGTACCAAGCTGCATGTTCAATGCCAGTCTTGAGTCAGGTTTGATTAAGGTAGAAGCCAGGGTAAGCCTCGCCTCCATCAACTGTTGGTTAAAATTATCACATAACCCACAGGGCTTAATAGCACTAGTCCTGCAAGACCGTTTTCAATCCTCTTGGGAGAAGGCCATTTGTCTAAAACTGCAGAACTTGGGCTTCTCCTCTGAATTTGTCCAGCAAATGGGTTTTGATCAAGCAAAATCAGTGATCAAACAAAGGTTGTTGAACATAGAGCGACAAAGAGACATTAACAATGTTCCAAACTTCCTGATACCAGAGAAGCTTAAATATGTTGTTGCTCCAGCACCTTATCTCTCTGTCCTGGAGGTACCCAGTCAACAGAGAGCTTTTACTTTGGTGAGATGGCGAGTCCTCCCCTCTGCAGTTCTAGATGGGAGATACAAAAAGACTCCCATGAAGGAGAGGATTTGTTTGTGTGGTACTAAAGAGGTGGAATCAGTTGAGCATGTAATGTTCCACTGTCGCTTCTATCAGGAAGCTCGTTCTAATATAATTTCCCCTCTACTTAATAATCTTTCAGGATGTTCTGATGTTTATATTTTAAAGAAACTTTTAATGGGTGCCAATCAACAGGTTACCATTAGCTGCTCCAAATTTTTTCAGTAGCCTGTAGAATTCGTAGAGAAATTTTATGTACAGATTTTAACTAATTGTTGCCAATAGATCAGACCAATTTTACTTTCTAATGATTTTACTGTAAAGCTTTTTTTGACTTGTACTGGTTGTTGGCCGAATAAAGAAATTGATTGGGAACTACAGGCATTAAAGCTGCGAGCAAGCAATTTGGCTACTGCATAAATTAGTTTGCTCTGGGGCCATCCTTCCTGAGCTAAGACAAAAATGTGTGAGCTGAAGACTAAAAAACTGTGCACTAGCTCACACTAACTCAGCTTAGAGGGAATACTGCTTGTGAACCTTAGCTATCCTTTTAAATTCAAAATAGATCTTATAGTCCTGAGTTTGTGTAGCTACTACTTAACTAGAAGTTGTTTCCATTGTAGGGTTGAACAAATTCTCCATCCAGCTTTCACTTCCAAGATTCAACTCCATCAGGGTTCATTGAATTTTCTTTACAAAAGTTATCTCGCAGCCTTCCTCCTTTAGACTGCATTATTATTTCTAATTTTTCTCTCTCAGCCTCTTATTTTTGCAAAGAAAGCCTCCCTAGATTCTGGAAGTTTCCTACAAATCCTAAACTAGAGAGCTTCTGCCCAAGAACAAATTTAAAATTCTCTTTCTGGCCTCTTCCCTGACTTTCCTGAAAAGACCTGACTAGATATCCTTCTGACCCTTCCCTGAGCTTCTAGAGAACAACTCAAAAGATACCATTCTGCTCTTATCAGGGCCAGGATTTGTAATTTTGTTTTAAAATGGCCGTTTACATAAATCTTCAGTTACCTTACTTTTTAAAGTTGCTTTACAGTCAGCTCTAACACTTTATAAAATGTAACAAATTTGATCTTTCAGTTACTGGCAGTGTATGTGTCTATTAAATAACCTGTAAATTTACTACTACCAGATCGTAAAAGAAAAGGTTTGCAATCTTCCTTATGACGCAGCAACAGGAGGAGTAAAGTTTGAAACAGTCTAAATCTAGATTAAGACGACTATCTGGATTTAGTTGTAGGTGAACAGCTAAGGGACATGTGTTGCTGTTGACAGTGAGCGACTGTAAACATCCTCGACTGGAAGCTGTGAAGCAGCATATTGGGCTTTCAGTCGGATGTTTGCAGCTGCCAACTGCCACAGGCGTCAAGAATCATTTAGAAATCTTTACACTCTGTTGCAAAATTAGTGATTTGCTCTAAGCATTCAAAAATATCTGGATTTCTGATTGAATTCAGATCTCACAATAAACCATGGTTTGATTTAACTGCATTTTGATAGATGCCTAAGTGCAGGCTGCCCAGCAAGCTGGTTTGTTGATGGTTGATAAACTGGCATTGTAAGCCATGCTTTGTATCTGGCTTGTTAATTATGATTTGTCAAATATCTATTTTGGTTCAGGGTTAAATGAGAATTTACTGAAGCAGCTAGACAGGAGGGAGACAGACTAGTCCTGATTGAAGAGATTGTGGTTTTGCCTGCCTTAGATGCATCCCATTTTCCTTTCATTTATTACAGCTGGCCAATAGCAACATCTATAGCAATAAAAGCTATATTGTTTTCCATATAACCTCTGTTTCAGTTTATTGTGCACCTCGGCTATCAACTGTATGTGAGCAAAAATGTTGGTAAATGAGATAACAGGTGAGATGCTCTGACACTCTCGTGAACATAATGCAAATGTTCATGTTGCCAATGTTGGGGGGCTAGCATCCCACATTAGCATGGGATTCCTGAAGTGAAAAACTTTATGCTATAACTATGCATAGTACACATTACAAAGGAATGTAAATATCCACCACCAATATGTATGCAGCATCGCACCACTACCACCAATATGTGGTTCCATCTGGGTGCGAGGTGACCCTGGAAGGAGAGGGGATGACAAGTTGCGGGACCAATGCCATTAGATTAACATCTACCCCATCTTGCACTGACACTTTGTTGTTGTATTATATTGTTTTACTGTTTTAGACTGTTTTATCTGTTTTAATTCTGGCACTTGTGCCTCGTTGTTAGCCGCCTGAGCCTTCGGGGAGGGCGGGATATAAATCCAAAAATAAATAAATAATTAAATTGTGACATTAAAATGGAGAACTGTAACATCTAGACTGTATTTAAGACAGAGAAGGACCTATGAGTTGAAAGGAAGGGGTAGTTGATGAAAGGCAAGAGTACACCTACACAGAAAGGGAAGGATAGAGCTTTGTACTTCACATTGAGAGCTGGATATTTCAGCCACAGTTTCAAGGGAGACACATAAACGGTTTTGGAGCCTTAATATAGCTAGCAGTTCAGCTACTGCTATCTACACAGATTCGTTTAGTAGTGGCATCCTAAGCTATTTCTGTGTGCTCCTCTTTCCCCCTCCCACAGTTTCAGATGCAGAGATGTTTATTTAATTGGATTGAGAATGCCTTAGAGTTCTGGATATCAGGCTGACTGGCCCCTCTAGTACACTGCTATAAATTAGCTTACTATGGAATACCTGGTACAGCTTTTCACTGTCCCAACTGGCTTTTATAGTGATGCAATATGTAAGTTCCTTTATCCAGAGAAAGAGGTTGAATAAAAAATATTTTGCTGTATTTTTATGATGATAGCTAGGTGTTCCACAGTCCTGCTCTGAGAACAAAGGAGAAGAGAGCAGTTTCTGTTAGCTGAATCACAAATAGTTTGGTCTTGCTTAGAGAAGTGAGTGGGTAGTTAAAACTCCTCTGAGAGTCTGCATTCTGTTTTCCAGCTGCCCTGGCTTCTCTCACATAAAAAGGGAGCGGTGGCGCAGGCGGTTAAACGCCTGCCAGTAACATCTATCTATGGACAGCTGCTACAGCTGTTCGAATCCCACCGTGGCCAGTGTGAGCAACTGGCCCTTGTCCCAGCTCCCGCCAACCCAGCGGTTCGAAAGCGCCGATTAACACCTTTGCGCAAGTAGATGAATGGGTACCTACCTTAGAGGGTAGGGGGCACCCTCCCCCGTCGAGGGGGTTGCTGGAGTGTCAAAGACTGGCGGAGAGGCAAGGCGGCGAGTAAGCGGCTGGAAAGATGGCGTCCCGGTACAGCTCGAACGACGGAAGCAAACGGCGGCGGAGAGGCGGAGTCGGATGACGTGGGGGAAGCGGACGGTGCAGGCACGGCGGAGCCGGAAGGACAGAGCTGCAGCCACGCCGGAACGCGTTGCACGTCGGAGGGGCCCAGCTGACCCACCGCAGGAGTGACCGTCGAAATGGAGCCAGAAGACAGCCGAGAGACATTGAGCCGAGGAACGCTGACACGAAGACCGTCCGGTACCTCCACTGGGTGCTGATAGGGACTGCCCCCCACCCTGTGTTCTGTGGCCATAGATTAGTTATGAGATTCAAAATGTAAGCCGCTCAGAGACCCCTTAGCGGAGGTGCGAGCGGGGTAATAAATCGAACGATAAATAAATAAATAAATAAATAAATAAATAATTGAGGCTCATCTTTCTCACTTATGCCCAGTCTGGATCAGGCTCGGTGAAGTACTATACATTCTGTCGTAACAAATTAATAGAAATACTTCCAAGTGTGCAAAGCACTCTACAATTATGTCATCAATTCCTTTCATTTCAAAAGATACAGAGAGTAATTTGTAAAGGTAAAGAAAAATGAAGAATTAAAAATACACAGTAAAAACAAAATTCATTGAAGGAGTAGGCAAAGCAATCATTGGCTGACTAGGTATCTTTTTAAAAATCGTTGTTCTGTTTTTTTGTTCTACTTGAACCTTCCTGAAAAGATTTTCTGACAATTTGATAGCATGTTGTAGTTTGAATTGTGAATACCATTTTTGTGACAAAACTAAATGCTCTGATGTCACATTGCACTGTGTGTCTGAAGTGCTGCTTAACTTCCAGAAAAGTTTGCCATGGGGCAGGGGTGATTGCTGTTTGGGAACTAAAAGATCTGAAAGTTAAGTTTCATTGCAAGTGCACAATTAATCGCATAAATTCTTCTGGAGTCTTGCCAAGATTGTAATAGTTGTATAATGATAATCTAGTCTCCCTTGGCTTTAGTCTGTAGTTTAGGGTAGGTAGCCCTAAAAGTGGTTACCATGATTACTCTGTTTTATATCCCAAATTTGAGAACAGAATCTGGATTAGAGGAGATATAGTGGCTTGGACCCCACAGTTTGTCAGTAGCTGATGGTGGCCAGTCTCCCCCCCCCCACTCCTTTCTGACCTGGGAAAGTTTATTCCTGTGGTAGCAGGATTCACATGGAGTAGTATTCATTTGGGGGGGGGGTTAGATTGTGCATCTCTTGTGAGTGGAGCTCCACTGATGGAAGAACATCTGTGAGTGGAACTCCACTGATGGAAGAGCAAGATGGGAGCAATTTTGTCTCCTGACCCACATGGCTATTACTCCACTAAAACCCCAGGAATAAAAATTTCTGGGCTCAAAAAGGGTTGCTGAGGGGGATAGAAAGGTGTGAAGATGTGCAGTCCTTTCACTGGTCCAACTCAGCTGTCCGAGGCAGTTCTGTTTGGCCTATTTCAGGACCAATATAGCAGTGCTGGAAACGAGAGAAAAGAGCAACCAAAATAAGGAAAGGATCTCTTTGCTTTAGAAAGCAACTTAATAGATAGATAGATGAAAGGTACTTAGAAAATTATAATTGGCACTAGGAATAAGGCCCGTTGTGGAAATAAATACAACGAGCGCTAGAAAGAGGCTCTGGGAGAGTGCCCCGGCCTTGGGGGCACTCAGCATTAATTTGCTGTGGTGACCTCAGCGGGGTATAATGACACAATCCACCATTTTCTCCAGAGGAACTGATCTCTGCTACCTGAAGAGCAGTTGTAATTTTGAGTTATCTCCACCCCTCACCTGGACATTGGCAACAATGGTTCCCCAGGAGGAAATAGCTGGTTTGGAGGGTGGAGTCTATGGCATTGTACATGTCTGAGGTCCCACCCCTCCTTAAACTCTCCCCTCTCCAGGCTCCACCCCTCAAATCCCCAGGAATTTCCCAGCCTGGAGTTGGCAACCCTATCTCCTTCCCAGCCAAGCTTCAACATGCTGTTATCTGCCCCTCACTCTTTTGTTTTCCGTCTCTCCCCCCCCCACCTGCAGCCTCTACCATGTTCTGAAGGGGCCATCTCAGCAGAGTATAAGGACACAGAGTCCACCATTTTCTCCAGGGAAACTGATCTGTGCCATCTGGATAGCAGTTGTAATTCTGAGTGATCTCCAGCCCTCATCTGGAGATTGGCAACAATAGCTCCCCAGGAAAAAAGTACAGTTTTTCTCTGCAATGGGAACCAAAGCAGCTTACATAATTCTCCTCGCCCCCTTTTGACTTGCACAACAACCCTGTTTTATTAACAGAACCAAGCTTGGTTGCCTAGGAATTTTCACAGTTTATTCTGACAGGAAAGTGACCAAGTTGGCAGTGAGCGGGGGAGGGGGTTACGCTGAAAGTCTGTGATTGGTCTGAAATCACAGCTTCCACAGCAAGAACCTGGGTCTGGTAGACCCTGCTCTGAAGCACTGCTATGCCTAGGGTAGCCAATCTCCAAGTGGAGCCTGAAGATCATTGGGTATCACAACTGAACTCCAGACAACAGATCTCTCCCCCCCCCCGAGAAAATAACTGCTTTGGAGGGTGGGCTCTATGGCATTCTGTTCAGCTGAGGCCTCTCCCCTCCCCAAACTCTGGCTTCCTTAGAAACAGAATATCCAGGAATTTCCCAACCTGGAGCTAGCAACCCTAGTCAGGACTGGCCCCATTCTTCCAGTTTCGGTGACTCATGAATGAACGCACTCCATCGAGCTCCAGTGGGTGCGATTCGGATCGAGGCGGCAGGGAGGGGGTTAGGAAGCTCTCAATCCCTCCCGAAGCTCTTGTAGGGAGTTTCTAGCCTGGAGTGCTGAAGGAGCCACTCCTGAAGTCGCGGCTGGAGGATTGAGGCTCTTTTTAGCTCCTTAAAGTCCTTCTGCCCCGAGGCCAGCAATGGTGACCAGAGATGTTACCAGACCAGAGCGTGGAAGGACTTAAGCAAAAGGACTCTCCCTACAGGAAGACACCCAGTGGAAAAAAATGTGAGTGAAGAAGTTTCAAAAGAAAGACAAACACAAAGAGGGTGGAGGAACTTTTACAGTGAGACGGCAAAGCCCCATAGAGAAAGGGGGGGGGAAACTCTCGGGAGGAAAAACCCTACCCACAGCACAAAAAGCAGCGAAACAGGAAGCAAGCCAACAATAAGCTGTTAGAAACCCACCCAACCTAAGCGGATCGCAGCGGGACTTGATATTCAGTGCAGAGAAAAACCTTAGATCTTTTAAGAATTTTTACCTTAATGTAAACAATGTCGCAGCAAGGGGGGGAAATGGCGCCCAGAGGCAGAGGCACCACAGGAAGCGGCAGCACAGCATCACCGGTCACAAGACTGGAAACTACCACTGATATAGCGGTACAATTTCTGAAGCCTTGCGCCCCCTGCTGGATCACCTGATTAATCTCAATAAGAAATTTGATGATTTGCAGAAGGAGCTGAAGGAGACCAAAGTTAAATCAGAAAAGATGGTCAAAAAGCTAAAAAAGGTTGACATTAAGACCAAAGAAATGGATCAAAGAATGGACATTGCAGATAAAGAGCTTCTGAAAAACAACTACTACTACAATTACAAGTGGAAAGATCCCTATATGTTTTAAGATTTTAAGGGGTACCAGGAAAAAAAGATGAACATTTAAGAGAAATCTTAAGTGAAGCATTGACACCCTTGATCAACATAAAACCTGAAATATTGCAACTGGATATAGACATGATTTATAGAACTTACTCAGAGTTTGTAAAAAAATACTAATCTTCCAGGGGAAATATTTGTTAAATTTGCAAAAAGATATCAGAGTTTGTAAAAAATAAAAAAAAATCTTCCCGGGGGAAATATTTGTTAAATTTGCAAAAAGATCAACAAGAGACTAGATACTTAAAGCTTTTACTGCCACAATATTAAAAATTCAAGAGGAAGAGATAAAAATACTGAAAGATGTTCCATTTGAAATACGTAAGAAGAGGAAGCAATACAGAAACATCACAACATTTCTTCAAAAGAACATTGTCCAATACTGATGGATTTTACCAGAAGGGCTTATATTCAACTACAAAGAGAAGAAGGAAAAGATTCACTCTCTCTCTAAAGCAGAAGTATTCCTGAAGCAGCATCAAACTCCAACAAAACAAAGAAAAGAAGCAGAGGAAAAGATGGCGACAGAAGAAAACAGCGATCATCAGTGTCAGCCACTGACAGCTCCTCATCTACTTCGGTGTCCCTGGGTGAAATCTTTGACTCTGATTTTGATTTTGATTTGGGAGTTGCTGCCCCCAGATCTTATAAGGTTAAAATCCCTTGGCAGAAGAAGAAGAAGAAGTGCAAAGACAAGATGACATCCAAATGAATATCTGAGATTTTTCTATGTTAAAATTTAAAGAATTTATATTATTGCCCATATGCGATACTAAAATGAAGAAATTTCTGTCCTTTCTATTTGAATACTTATTACTTAGAAATTAAATGATATACTGTAAACATAAATATGTAGGGAAACATCCAAAGCGCAAGATACCTCATTGATGTACCTTGCTACTCTGAATTTGTAGTGTTTAGTTTTGTAGTTTATAGTGAAAAGTAATAAAAACTTCTTTAAAAAAAAAAAGGACTGGCCCCATTGCGTTTCTCACAAAGGCCTGGAAAGGGTTTCCTTCCTTTGTCTTTTTACTGACAGAACCAAGCTTGGTTGCCTACCAACAGTCACTGAGGGAAATGTTAGTCCCACAGAGGAGCCAAGCAGGGGAAGTGTCTTCGTCAGAGCCGTTTGCCAGTTACTCTGACAGGGAACAGTGGCTGAAGTGGGAGTGGGAGGGGAAGAGGAGGAGCAGACCCAGCCAATGGCACACGAGTACTCTTTAGTGGCAGCTGACGGGCTGATGGAGTGCATTGCACAGCCAATGGCAGAGCTGGAAATGGCCAGTATGCTGAGAGGATTATTATATAGAGATGTAAGCTGATAATGGTTTCAGGAGGATAAAAGTACTTCACAAAACTAATTTTTAATGTGGGATGTGCCACTGTAAGTGGCAGTAAGTCACTAGCTTAGATTTTTTTAAAAAAAGATTTAACAAGTTCATGGAGAATGTCTCTAAATGTCTATTAACTGCAGTGGATAAATGAAACCTCCACATATAAAAGCAGTATATTTCCAGCTGCCAAAACACAGCATGGTGAACATCTTCATGTTGTTGGAACACTTGCTCTTAACGTTAACACAAGTTGCTCTATACCTACAAAGTCCCTTATAACTGTCACTTCTGAAGGAAGGGAATTGTAAAACTCTGAAGGCAACACCGTTGAAGATGGCCACCTAAAGCCTTCACTCCACAGCAGCCCTCCTTTCCCTCGTCAACTAGCTCACAACACATAAGTAATCTAAACCCATATAATGGGGAAAAACAACGGCAATTCAGGACTACAGAAATCTACTAAATCAGCTCAATCCACATTAAATACAAAAGACAGCAGACCAGAGACAAAGCCAACGGATATAGAAATGGCCAAAATGGCGGACGAAAATAATTTGGTAAGACTGCTAGACTCAGCCTTCCATAAACAGGATTTACCAACATTATTTGAAAAAATGGAGAGCAGAATAAGTGAAAAAATACAAATAACAATGCTACCCATTAGAGAACAGCTTCAGGAAATTCAAATAACTTTAAAAATAACCACAGAAACAGCAGAATCAGCGCTAAAATGAGTACTATGGCAAAAGCTGAAGTAAGAGATCTACGAAAGTTTGAAGCTCAAAGTAGGGATTGCTTAATTAAAATCAAAACAGAGCTAAAAAAAAAAACCCTGAAATTCAAAGGGATTCCAGAGGGTGCAGAAGAAACAACCCTACCAAATTTATACAAGATTGGCTTAAAACATTCATAAACTTTGAGTCAACTTCTCCCCCGGAGGTATGTAAAGCTTATAGACTTGGCTCCCTCAGTAACCCACACCAGAGGGTGCCTAGAGACTTTTTAGTACAACTATCGAACTTGGACATGTTCCAAACTATTAAATGAAACTAAGAGTAAAGGATTCCTACTCTTTAATGAAACCCACATCTCTGTGTTTCCGGATCTACCCCCAAAAGTATTAGAAATCCGTTATCAACTCAAAGCCACCACCTCAAAACTACAAGCCCACCCACTGGCAAACTTCATGTAGCTCATCAAGGGAAGGCGCTTCTAGCTTCTGACAAGGAATCAGGAATTAAACGAGGATACAGTTCAACGAAAATCACAGAAACGCAAGCTTCAGCAGACGACCACACCAGAGAAAAACACCAAAATCCCTATCCGTTTACAAAAGCCACCTGATCCGGAAGATATCACTGATTAAACGTAACAACTCTTCAATCAGCCAACTCTACTCACATGATTGCTCTATATTTATTTCAAATAAAAAGTATCTGGAAGCCTTAAGGGAGCCGTACAAGCAAATGAAGGGGGGAGGGGGGCTTTGGACTTGGTAGCGCCTCTTTAAAGAAGATCCCGAGGGGAGGCTAACCATTGCAGCTCTTTGAGGAAAGAGCCCCAGGTAAGTCGGTCCTTTTCAGCAAGTATTATTAGGAATACCTACCATCACAACCAGTAACCGAATAGGGTAAACTCAAAAAACAAAACAAAACAGAAAAAAATAAAAATAAAAAACTTTGTATAATCTTCATTTACCAACATAAGAAAAAGTCTTAACTACAAGCAAGTTACAAAGACTGAATAGAATTTAAGGGGGGGAGGGGGAAAATGGGGCTAAACAGTGCGTAATGTATATCCAATATTTTCATTTACAATTGTTAGACTCTAATAACACAACTATCTATTGTTTATTCTTTATCATCCATTAATCACTAACGAACCTACTTTAACATAATATTGAGCAAATTGTTTAAGCCTAACACTTTGGTTCATATTCATAAACCACAAAATTTTAGTAATAGATTAAGCTATATAGTAAATTTTGCACTAGATAGGAAATTTTGTATGTGTAAGTCAAAATATAGTGTGACACCAATTCATTTACAAGCCTTATCTTGACATTGGAATTCCATTTCAGTACATTATTGATGGAGACACCAGCATCTACAATTGAATACACCACACTAAAATATTATCTGAACAAAACAATGAAAGTGAGCTCAGTGAATATCAGAGGCTTGAACAACGCCATCAAAAGAAATAGAATGATCCACCACCTGAAAAAAAGGAAGCCAGATATACTCTTTATCTAGGAAACCTCAAAATGAACAAATTTTTAAAAGTGCTGTATACCCACTTCAGTTCCAAGCACATGGCTCCTCCAAATCAAGGGGGATAGTGATTTTAATGGCAAGAAACATCAACTTCATCCTAGAAGCCATGATTAAAGACCCACTGGGCAGATATATATTCATTAATTAAAGGTACATTAGATGGAACAAAGATAACACTAGCATCATAAGAACATAAGAACATAAGAGATGCCAATGTTGGATCAGGCCAAAGGCCCATACAGTCCAACACTCTGTATCACATAGTGGTCAGAAATACCAGTGCCATCAGGAGGTCCACCAGTGGGGCCAGGACATTAGAAGCCCTCCCACTGTTGACCCCCCCCAAGCGCCAAGATATACAGAGCATCACTTGCCCCAGAGTCCCTATCTATACCTTGTGGCTAATAGCCACTGATGGACCTCTGCTCCATGTGCTTATCTAATTCCCTTTTGAAGCCGTCCATGCTTGTAAGCCGCTACCACTTCCCGTGGCAGTGAATTCCAAGTGTGAAGAAGTACTTCCTTTTATCCGTTCTAACCCAACCACTCAGCAATTTCATGGAGTGCCCACGATTTCTTGTATTGTGAGAAAGGGAGAAAAGTACCTCTTTCTCTATCTGCTCTTTCCCATGCATAATCTTATAAACCTCAATCATGTCACCCCTCAGTCGTTGTTTCTCCAAGCTAAAGAGCCGTAAGCGCCTTAACCTTTCCTCATAGGGAAAGTGTTCCAACCCTTTTATCATTCGAGTTTCCCTTTTCTGCACTTTTCCCAAAGCTATAATATCATTTTTAAGGTGTGGTGACCAGAATTGCACACAGTATTCCAAATGAGGTCGCACCATTGATTTATATAGGGGCATTATCAATCTACGGCCCAAACAATATGCAAATTCCATTTCTAGATGCCACTCTTGTAGGTCGGACAAAATTTCAGGAAGGGGAAGTAATTATAGGAGCAGGTTTAAACTACATAGCGAATACGAAATTGGATAGAACATGGAACACAAACCATTTCAAAACACTAAAATCCTCCCCTAATTAACTCACCCAACTTGTATCCAAATACTATCTATGTGACTCTTGGAGAACTCTACATCCAACAGAAAAACATTATGCCTACTTCTCGCCTTCCCATAACATTTTCACAAAAATTGACTATATACTGCTCTCCTAAGCTCTCACCTCACAGATTATCTCAATGGATATAGAATCTAGACATTTAACAGACCATGCCCGGTTAGAAGGAAATATAGACGTAAACTTTAAGAAAAATTCAGAAAACATCTGGTCCTTAGACAGAACAATTTTATTAAAACAAATAGCCAAAGAAAAAATATTAAAAGGCATTAAAAACTTCTTCAAAGAAAATGATTCAGCAGAAGTCTCTCTAGCTCTTCTATGGGACACAATAAAAGCAGTGATAAAAGATTCACTGATCACCATCACATCTAAATTAAGAAAAGACAGAGAACAATTAAGAATAGAAGTGATAGAATGCATCTCCAAACTAGAACATAAATACAAAATTACTGGTAGTATAAAAATATACCAAAAACTTAACTCAGAATGTAAAACACTGGATAACTTAGAAAATTCGCAAATACAAAATAACCTGATCTACCTAAAACAAAAATTCTGGCAGAAATTGCCAAAAACGTATACTGGCTTGGAGAGTCAGGGACAAACGAAAATCAACCTTTATAGGCATCCTAAAAAATAAAAACATTGAAGAAAAACACTCGGAAAATGATATAGCCAACACTTTAGCAGAATATTACTCAACACTCTATAGCTCCAGGAAATCTGAACAAGAAGAGATTGATAATTTTCTAGGCTCCATTTCATCTGTACCCACTCTCTCCCAAGACCACACTGATCAAATGGAAGCACCTATCAGCCGATAAGAATTACTGGACACTATAAAACAGCTCAAAAATAATAAAGTAACAGGCTTAGACTGTTTACCGTCGGAATTCTATAAAACGTTCTATCATACCTTAGAGGACTGCCTCCTTAACACATGCAATGATATATTACAAAAAAGTAACATGCCAAAATCTTGGACAGAATCATGCATAATAGTAATACACAAAGAAAATAAAGACCTGACTAATCCAACCTCCTACAGATCAATAGCCCTCTTAAACCACGACAACAAAATCTTTACCACAATACTGGCTAACAGAATAAAAACCTTCATCCCCAAATATATCAATCCGGACCAAACAGGATTCATTCCTAATCGTCAAATAACAGACAATATTCGCAGAAGCTTAGATATCATCATCCATCGTAAAAAAAATTCAAGAATAAATCTTAGCTTTAGACTTCAAAAAAGCTTTTGATTCGGCTTCCGGTCGAGCTAAGATGGAGGACTAACGCATTTCGCGATCGTGCGAAGTGGGCGACGGCCACTTTTGACAGATTGGGCAGTTTACAGCCCAATGCATCGCTCCCCAGCGAGGGGGGGGGGACAAGCAGGCAGCAGCGCCCAAGAGGGAGTGTGAGATTGGCGTGATTGAGTTTCGGAAGAAGCTGAATCAGGCTTTGATCTCCTCCCACGAAGAGGGCAAGTGCCGAGCAACTCTCCAGCGGCCGTTCGAGCCGGAATACCGGCATAAATCTTTCATCAGCCGACCTCTTGAAGAAGGGCAACAACAGTGAGTG
Source organism: Gekko japonicus (assembly GCF_001447785.1). Lineage (NCBI taxonomy): Eukaryota > Metazoa > Chordata > Lepidosauria > Squamata > Gekkonidae > Gekko > Gekko japonicus. The sequence continues at coordinate 137,487 of NW_015172084.1, forward strand.
AAAAGAAGCAATGTGAAACCCGATTTAATCGTGCTAGATAACAATAAACGTGCCGCTTACCTGAACTGAGATAAGAAATACTTTGGAACAAGCGATTGAGCTGATAAAAAATAGACATTCCCAGAGATCTGATTCCGGAAGAA
>NW_015172084.1:140748-161784 GCF_001447785.1 Gekko japonicus
AAGAATTGACAGATAACTTCAAGGTACAAAAAGGAACAAGGCAGGGTTGCCCTTTGCCACCGTTGTTATTTATATGGGTACTTGAGATACTTTTACAAAAAATACAACAGGATCAAGAGATAAAGGGTTTGACACATAAAGGTTTCAAATATAAATATTGAGCATTTGCAGACAACGTAATGTTTATTGTGGAAAACCCAAAAGAAGAATTACCATTACTATTCCAAAAGATAAAAGACTTTGGAGAACTGGCCGGATTTTATGTGAATAAGAATAAAACAAAACTTATTTGTAAGAATATGACCAAACAGAATCAAGTGGCGCTACAAGACCTGGTACAATGTGAAGTAGTTAAGAAAACGAAATACTTAGGAATTGAGTTAACGGCAAGAAACATAGACTTATATAAAAATAACTATGAGAAATTATGGGCTAAGTTAACTCAAGACTTTAAGAAATGGGATACCATGAATCTATGAATTTTATCCAAATACAGCATAAAGACCACCAGAAACAATGGATGAAAATAGAACAAACCTACACCATGCCATACGATTTACAAGAAATATCCTGGATTAAACCTAATCACAGACTGAAATCCATCAAAAACAAGTTATTACTATCAACATCAATCAAAATATGGGATTTAAATAAGAACTTCCTTCCAACAGGAATATCTCAATTGTGTTCTTTCACATATCAACATTGGTTTCAACCAGGCATGACACCAAACACATTCGAAGACTGGAAAAAGGCAAACATCAGACGTCCATCAGACCTAGCCCTCAAAGGTAAAATACAGGATAAGTAGTACTTTGACAAAAAAATTGATAAGCAAACACCCTGGAACTAATATCTTCAGCTCAAAAACCTAACGGAATATCTAGCAGAAACAGGGACTTTCCAAAGAGAACTGACAAATCTTGAGGCACACCCTAACTTTCCAAAGAGAACTGACAAATCAAGGCATACCCTAATTCAACAAACTGTACAAAACAATCATCACAGAAGAAAGCCACGCAAAACTCAAACATCAAACCAGATGGGAAGAGGAGCTAAATTTACATTGGCAAGATTCGGATTGGGACATTGTATGGGCTTCACCTGCAAATAATTCCAATATCTATAACATACGATTACAATATATCAAATTAACTTCAAGGTGGTACATGACACCACAACAACTACATAAATAAATAAAAACAACAACCCTTTATGCTGGAAAAAATGTGGACAAATAGGCACATACCTTCACTGCTGGTTTAGCTGCCCACAGATTCTTCAATTCAGGAAAGAAGTAACAAGTTTTATCAATGAGATTACAACACAAAACATCACCTGCTTGTGAGAAGTCATGCTTCTGAACCACTGGAATGACTCAATCAGAGACAATATGATAGAATTTACCTCAATACTCTTAGCAATTGCTAGATTAACAATAGCCTCATCCTGGAAATCCCCCTCACCACCAACCCTCACCGCTTGGCAGGACAAACTATGGGACCAATTTGTAATGGCAAAAATATCAGATGCGATTCACAGATCACAATCAACAACAACCTATTCCAAATTAGAACTAACGTGAACACCAGTATTAGCCTTTATGTCATCACATGATCTTCTCCCCACAAATCACCTGTACCACAAATGGTTATTTCTATAAGATATATTAGACAAGCAGTGTCCAATGTCCAAAATACCCAAACCACACCGAAAAAAAATTGAGGTATTTTAAAGCTAAAACACCCTAACTGTAACCCTACAAAAATCTAACATGAACATGAATAACCTTTTTAGCTTAATCTATTCTCTACACACTTCTTATTAGACCTAAGGAATGAAGTAACGGTCTAATTTTAGATATGTTACTCGTTGTTAAGGTATTTTTGACACTGTTACTCACTGTTATATTTCAAATTGTATGTCTTTTATAATAGAAATAACAATAATAATAAAAAAGAAACTCTATCTCACAGGTTCCTTAGACAGCCTGTTCTAGCACTTAATTATTTTTACAAATGTTTACCTTGTTCACACACACACACAAAACCTTTATTCCTGTCCTTATATATAAAGTCATTTTCGCATCCAACGTTCGATGAAGCGGCCCCGCTAGAGAAGCCCCACAGAGTCGTTGTTTCCCTCTCCTCCTCCACCAGTCCATCGCTTTCTCTGGGCCCTGCCAGGCCCACAGTCACCGGTCCCCTCTTCCTCCCCTCCCACCAGTCCCATGGCTTCTCTAGGCCCTGCCAGGCCCAGGGTCACCGCTTCCTTCTCCCCCCTCTGATCCGGGAGAATCTTTTGCAGGCCCCCCGCGCCTCTCCCCTTCTTCCTTCCTTCCTTTCTCTCTCTCTTCCTCTCTCTCCCTCCCCCCTTCCTTCCTTCCTTCCTTCCTTCCTTCCTTCTGTTTACATCGTTGTTGCTTAAACCTATGTCTCTTCTCTCACTTAAGGATGAAATGAACAGTTATGAGCCACTACTTTTTTATCATGCTTCATGAGATTCTACAATTTCAGTCTTTCTTTCTTCCACCACCACCACCCCGGCCATCTTCTAGGTTAAATATATTTGTTTTCTTGAGGCTATGTCCTACTTATTTAGTTAACCTCTAACATGTTGCCTCCTAGCTTTTTCTTTCTTGTACGTCTGCAGTTAATGGCTTTCCCGGTATGTCAACATTGACATTTCAGCTTTTTGCTTGTCCAGTGTTCCACTTCAGAACTCTGGACAATGAGTATATCTTGAGTGTTAGCGCTCCCTCCCAGTTTCTTACTGTTAGAAGTTGGAAAGAGGATTGTATTTTCCAGTCCCTCAGTGTCAAGCTAGCCTGGACTGCTGCAAAAAATATTTAATTTTCTGTTAAACTTATGACAATCCATTTCTGACTGTCCTTTGCACTGGATGGTCTAACAAATTATATAACCATTTTGTAATTACAAAAGAAGCAGGAGTCTCATGGCACCTTAAATATTAACGTATTTTATTCTAACAAACTTTTGTGAACTGGAGCCCATTTCAGCAGCATGTAATGGGTCCTCCCTACATGTATACATCTTATGTATATGAAGTTATGAAGAAGAAAAAGTTGTAAACAGGGTCAAAAGGAAATTCAGGAAGTACAGAGTGAGAGACAATTATATAAAATTAAAATATAATCAAGAACAGAACATTCACAATAAAAGCTTCTCTGAGGGTACTTTCTTTCTAAAACCGTATGTGGGAAAAGCTAAACAGAAAGTTACATATCATTGTATATTGAAAAAGAAAGATGATTGGTCTGGCATGGGTTATTAGACTCCAACATTCCTTCCCATCTCATTTTAAAAAGGTAGGTGCTATATTTTGTCTGCAGTCTTCTGAGTCTCCACCAATTTCCTCTAAATCCTTGTATATATTTTAGTAGTTCTGAGACTTGACCATTGTATAGGTATTTTTTTGCTAGTTGACTTTACATAATTTTGGGAAATGATTTTTAATTATCCCTTCAGATAATTCAACTGCAAGTAACTAGGCTCTGAAGTACCAAGCATCTGTGACTTCAATTGAATTCCTGAACAATTACTAAGTGATTATGCTAAATTAAAATAACATTTTAGTAAGTCTGAGCAGATTGCATGTATGGAAACTTGATGTGCAATTTACAGCACTTAGGAATGTTGTATCATCTTGATTTTACTATAAAATTCAAAAGGGCTGGGGAAGACAACGACACTTTCTAAAACAGATGGCTCACTGAACTCAAATAATGTTGAATTGCAGGGTAATGTTGGTGTACACAGCCACCCCCACCTCCCAGCCAAAGCTGTAAAATAAGCAACCATTCTAGCTGAATCTGTAAATATATTGTTGGCTATCTGTAGAGTATCTTTGTTTCTAGTGTCCTTAAGATTCAGTAGCTGTTAATAGGTGTAACGATTGTGTAGTCCAGTGTCTAATGCAATAAGCTTTCCCTGAACCAGTATTCTGAACCAGTTGCAGTTTCCAGGTTGTTTTCAGGAGCAGCCCAAAACAGAGCATGTTACATTAACTGTGAGGTTACAGAAGCATGGATCAGTTGGGCAGGTTCTGATTCTAATAAGAGAGCTGGCGAAATAGAAGCAGCTGATAGAAGGTGTTCTTGGCCACTGTGCCAGTTTGCTTTTCAAACAGTAAAGTTGGGCCCATTAGCACCCCCAAGCTCTTAATCTGCTCTGCAAGAGCCAAGTACCCTGTCTAATGAGGCAAGCGGATTAATTTCCCTCTCAAACTTCAGCTTTCCTCTGGGGCTTTTTTCAAATCTGTAGAAAGATCTGTCTTGTCTGTTCATGGCTCCAGTCTCTGATTTTTAAGTATACACAGATTTGGCTGTGTTAAGAACTAGATATATTGATGATGTGAGGAGCAGATGTGAAGTCTACAAAGGCTGGGTGCTTCTCTAAAGGAAACACTGCACTGCTCTTAATATTGCTTATGCTTGTGAGACTAAAGGGGGCTGATAAATACTAACTTTGGTTTAAAGCAGCCTGCGTCAATACGTGGATTACACTGAGTATATTGCATATGATTGTACAGTGATTAAAAAAGATTTCTGGTGTATTCCCTGTAGTGACTGTTTTTGGTATGGCTTGCTTGTTTTCAAGTATCAGTTCTTTGAAGCTGTCGTGTGAGATTGCTCTCTGTAAACAGCGAATGGACAGTTGGCTGCCTAGTGGTTTGCTAGACAACTGGCTGGGTAACTCCCTTCCAGAGGAGGAAATAGGTTGATAAATTCGAACTTACTGAAGAGGGTGCATATCCAGAAAAGGCTAAATCCTCTGCGGTGGGGGGGGGACTTGGACTTCTGCCACAACATAGTTTTTATGTTTAACGAGTGGGAGAAGCCAAATGCTGCCTGCCTCCTTCATCAGGAGACAATGCAAACTGAAAGATGGTGTTTGATTGCTGCTTACTGCTTTTTAAAAATATACTCTAAACAGAAGAGGCTGTGAAAGGACACATGGCAACCCATGGAAGAGAATAAGGTATAGCCTAAATTCATACCTCGTAAGGTAGGAGAACTGGGGGGGGGGAGGTAGGAGAACTGGGAAATAGCTTCAGTATCTTTTATTTATTTTTGCCGTCAAGTCACAGCTCACTTTATGGCAACCCTGTGAGGATTTCAAGGCAAGAAGTGTTCAGAGGTCGTTTGCCATTGCCTGCCTTTGCATAGCAACCCTGGCATTCCTTGGTGGTCTCCCATCCAAATACTAACCAGGGCCAGCCATGTTTAGCTTCTCAGATGTGATGAGATCAGGCTAGCCTGTGCTGTCCAGGTGAGGGTGCTATTTGTTTAGGTTTCATAAAATAAAACCGTAGCTTTGGTAAAAGTGGAAGCACATAGTTTGTACTTTACCTTCCCAATTATGCCTGTTTAACCCCCCACCCATTCTCTTTAGACTTTGAGTAATACAGTAGTGAATAGATACCTCAACTTCTTGACAAAAAAAAAATGTTCAGGAGAGATCTGGATTCTGGAGTGACTAATATAAATGGATGTGATATTTAATGTTAAGACCTATACATGTATCTGCAGTTAAGGTTATAGAATGTATAGTTTGGGGGACTTTGGGTAATTGATTGGTTTCTTATTGCTTGCAGCCCATAGGAGAGCAGGAATTCCAAAAGTCAATATACTGAATCCATTTGCTCACAAGTCAGGATTGTCTTTACATCTTTTCATGCATTTTGTTTAGATTTTAACTTTCATAGCTTCCATACTAGGGAGGTGGAATTACCTCATGCTAGTGACATATTTACATATGTGATCCAGTAGCTCAGTAACAAAGTATGGATGGTAGGAAAACACTGATAAGGATACGTTTACAGTTGCTGTTTTAATGTCATCCAGGTATTGGAACACTGACAAAAGGTTACCTTTGCATTGCAGGATCATCTGTGTCTAGTGAACTCATGTTTTCCAATGCCGGTCTTCATCTGTGCACTAGACAAACGCTGAAGCATGTTAACATGATAATTTTCCTAACAAAAATTGGTAGCAGAGCTGATATGTGGGTGGGCTATATACTTGATAATGTTTAAACACTTTTAAAAATGATTCAAATGGTTGCTTTATTAACTGAAACTTATGTCCCTAGTGGAAGATGTCTGGCAAGTAGCCAACATTACACAAAAAAGCTCTGTCAATGCTGCTGATAAATCTGATTTGAGGATTCCTTTCTTCTGTGGGAAATTGGCCTCTGAGCTTGATCCACAAAGCCTTACTCTTAACTTTTGGGGGAGGAATTTGTAGTACAAGCCTCAAAGCATCATCATTTTTATAATATAGTGCTTCAAATGAGGAGAAAAGGGAGGTGGGGGATGGGACTGTATGACTAGTGCAAGGTGTAGTGGGATATGAGAGGATGCATCAGGTGGAAACTTTTAAGAATTAAAGAAACTGCTACATTTTACAAAGTTTGTAAAATTCTGTGATGACACTTGTCATTATTTCAGTATAGATTCTGATTCTTTGCTGCCAAGCATTTCATCTCTGCTGTAATCAAGCTGATTATAATTTGTGTTGTACCTTTGCACCCTTTACAGGCATTCTTTACAACACTCCTCCCATCTTCTGACTGGGATAAAAAGACTCAGATTTCCATTCCTACTCTTGTCTGACAGAAAGAGCTTTGACTCGCAAAAGCTTATACCCTGGAAATCTTTTTGTTGTCTAAGGTACTACTGGACTCTAAGTCACCTATTAATAGGGAATGGAAACAGCTGCTTGCGATAATATTTATAGTCTGGCATATCATGGGCCTAAATGCTGACATACGTTTAATCTGCCTGTTATGTTCAGTGGAAGATTGGGGGGGGGGTGTTGCTATGAAAAATAAGTAAGAACTTGATACAAAAACATTTTCCTCCCATGGAAAACTTAACCGGTGAGCAGCTGTAAATTGCCCCACAGCTTGCATGCCTGCCCTTTGCAAGGGGGTGTGGCATATGCAAATGAGTTATGCAAATGAGCTCCTGCACCTCTTTTGTACGAAATAACCCCTGGAGATGTGACCTTATTGGTAGCAGTGCTGTAATGAGGGCCCTTTTCACATTACTCTAAGTCGGATGTTATTCGTTGTTGGCCCGATTTCGAGTAAAGCGCTAGCAGCGGGTTACTAAAATGAGTCTGTCTGAAATGACAGGAAAAAATCCATTAGCGACCAGTTACTAAAACGGAATTCAAAGGCAGTTTGAAAAGGGCCCATGGGAAGTTGTCATCCCTTCCTTGCTGCTAGTTTATCCTCTGCTAAAATGCTTCTCTTTGAGAGGGTTTTTTGTCAGTGAGTTCTTACAGCCATTACTGGCTAAGGAACCGTTGTTTTGTGGGAGCTCCTTAGGGTTATTTTATTGTGATGGCTGAGCATCTGTTCTGGAACTTCAAGACTGTCTTCATAGGTCTGTCTTGTTACTGTATATTACAGGTTTTATTTTTATATGATCTAAAATTATTGTAACCTATTTGAATGCAAATGAATAAAGGGACTTTTAAAACAAAAGTAAACATAATGTGACACAAAGGGAGTTCTGTTTATATATATATAATAACAAAATGCCCACTGGGTTGCTTAGTGTCGGGTAAAGCTACAAGTCCCCAAGTACAGTACTTTGCTTTCTTCCAGACAAGAATGTAGCTACCTCTTGTTCTGGAGATAGAAGGAAAGTGTTAAACTCATGGTGACCACAGGGGTACAATCCAGTGGTATAAATGCAAGGGTCTCTGGTTGCAGAGTGTGAATTTCTTGGTTCTCCTCTCCAGGGCAGCCTGAAATACCCCTGAAATTGATTTCAAACTGCTGTGGGAGAAGGGAGCTGAGAAAGACACAGTCCACAGGCAGAAATCCTTGTGGCCAGGTAACTGTGCTGGATACAGACCCTGGTGTTTTTTTTAATTGTTCCCCATGATGGTTTAAACAACACCCAGGTTATATATTTTGGTCAAGCTGAACTGCAACGGTGCAGTCCTAACCAGAGTTGGCCTCTTCTAAGCCCAATGGATTTAGGATTGCTCACTGAGAGACAAAAATCATAACTGACTTATTGGTTGCATGGATAATGGTGTCATTTACCATGGTTAATTTCCCTTGATTTCTAGGCACACCAGACATTGGGAAATACCTTGAACTAAAATGGGATAAAGCATGGTGGCAACAATCAGAAGTAAGCATGCTTTGTGTGTTATTCCTCCAGTGATGTTGCAAGCTGCTTTATTATTATTATTATTATTGTTGTTGTTGTTGTTGTTGTTATTATTTTGTATGAGAATGTCCTCTAAGCTCTATCTCTATCCTGTCCACCTGCATAGAAAGTACTGGCTTTCTAAAGCAAATCTGCCTAATCTCTTCCTAATGCTACATTTTTTGTCCTCTTACAGTTGCTATGATCTTGGTTCTTGGTCCCCAAATGATCCAGGACAGTGCTAAGTGACAGGTAGTGTAAACATCCTACACTCTCAGCTGTGGGGAAAAAAAGCTGGGAGAAGGCTGTTTACTCTCTCTGCCTTGGAAAACTGCTGAAGCAGGCAAAGCAGGGAGGTCTTGCAAGTTTTGTCTAAGCATAACTGAAAAGCGTTGGTCCATTTTTATAAAGATTGTGTTTAATCTTCAAACATTTAATCTGTAAAGCTTCTTGATTCTACAGTATCCAAATGCAAACGTGTTTTGGATGAAGATTCAGTAGGCTTTGAAAACCAAGTTTTGCAAGAGTAAATTACTTTCTCCTGTAGATGATAAAATGTGTGTGTGTGTGTGGGGGGGTAACCTCTTTACCTCTTAACCACTAAAGAGAGATTATATGACCTCTTAACACCATTACACTGTAGCCTCTTCCCTCATCTGAATGCTAAAGTGATGCAGTCCTCAGACAGTGCTTCAGAATGTGCAAATCATGTTAGTTAAGCACATTGTTGCTGAGTACATCCTTAGGTGAGAGAACCAAGATAAATGTTTATGTGTTTGCTTAGTGCCATGAATGGAGAGACTTGTCCCTGGGTGAACTTTGTGCAGACTTGCTTGATAAGACATCACTCTTTAAACTAGAAGTTAACTTAGTGCTGGTGTGTAGCTTTGAAATGAGCAAGTCATGTTTTGTGCTCTCATGACAGTAGCTGCTAAAATTGCATAACATGGCTTGACAATGGAGGTTAATCAGAACAAAATCAGTTTTATAGTCCATTATTTCATAATCTACTCTGTGTACTAGGAATACTTATTATGGTTGTAAATCTTAGGTTTCCTGTGGTATAACACAACAAAGTCCAATATAACAGAATTTTTAGACTTAAAAACTGGCATCAGTGAATCTGATACTTTGGCAATCTGTAGGAACGTCTGGTGTCACAGACTTTCTGGACTGGCACATACAACTGCAATGAACAAATATTATTCCTATCAATTTTGTATTAGAATTTTCATTGATTTTTGACGATGCTTATGTACTTTGGAACTATCTATCCTTCTCTTGGAGGCTAACCAGTGGTCAGTGAAAATGGATCCTCTGTGCCCTGATTACAGCTAAAAGACTTGTTTTACAACACTGGAAAGATAAAAGCCCACTTCCAGGAAATCAATGGATTGAAGACCTTAGAACTCTATCAGTATTTGAATGCATGGGATAAGACAGCAGTTGCATATGGACTTATTTTTAGATATTTGGAAACTATTTATAGAAACCTATGTGTATATCTTGCCACCACTGCTATATTTTTGTCTTTATATATATCTTTCTTAAAAAAAACCCTATTTAGTTGCTGGATTTTAAGTCCCCCCTTCTTTTTTTAAAGAAGGACATTTTAAAAACCTGTAATTAACAATAGCTCTGACATCTCTAAAACATTCTTAAGTATAAGAAGTAAAGTATCAGTTGTGAATGGCTAGAGCAGCTTTCCAGATGAAATTTCTAGACTGCCAGGGTGGGATTGCCATATTACCCATTATGGTGGGCACTCTCTTGCTGCTGCCTCCTGCCCCCCTCCTGCTGGTTGAGGAAATGGGGGGAAGACATCAACAGCACTTCCTGCTAAAACGAAGAAGTGACATCACTGACACTCTAAGAGTGAAATAAGTAAAATTATTAAGTAGATGGCAAAGACAAAATAGCAGTAAAAATGACAATTGCTTAGATAAATTAGGCAACAGGTAAAACCGCAGATGGAACAATCTTATTTTTTCACATTCCAACCCTTCACTAATGACATAAATTAATTAAGTTACCACTGGCTCCATAGAATCAGCCAGAAAAGAAAGAATTGGGTTATTATCTGCATAAGATGACACTACAGTCCAGATCTCTCCATAACCTCTCCCAGCTGCTTGGTACAGAAGCCAAAAAGCATGGAAGTTCATTGAGCACCCCATTTGCCAAGTGTCAAAGCAATAGTCACCCAGTATCAGCTTCTGAATCTTTTCTGTTAGTAAAATAGTGATCTTTGTATTTTTTAAAAAATACTATTTGTAAACTGTTTTGGAGATTTAGTGAGATGCAAGATTTAAATTTAGTAAAAATTAGTAATGCATGCCTGTTTATTAAAATAGCTTCTTAAAATATGTAAGGTAAGAGAATATTCTACTTGAATAATGTAGATTACAATCACCAGGGCTTGAACTGTCTTCTCCCTAGAGCAGTATTTTAGTATCCTGAAGTTCTGCTTGTGAGAGTCATTTATGTACACATGCCATATTTCTGTATTACTGGCACTTCCTCTGTTAATCAAAACTATATCAGAGACTTTCCAGATGGCATGGATTCTACAGCTGGGGGTATGGGCTGTAGGCATGGGCTTGCCATCACAGTGGTTGACTCTTTCTGTCAAGTTCTGACAAGTAAACGCTAAAAGTTTCCCAGCACTTTCTTGTGTATGATGTCTTACATGTTCTTTTCTCCCTTCATGTCATTTGAGGTAGTATTGTGGCAATTTATTCCACATATGTGATTTTATTAAATATTCACTGCCATAATTCCGTCCTGGGGGGAGTTGAGGAAAGCAGTCTAAATGTCTTGTTTGGGATGAGGGTCCCTTATAGGTGCCTGAACTTGCTTTTTCCTGAAGTCTTTGTTGTAAATGTCATCTCTGTTGGAAAGGAAATCGGAGTTTTAAACTTGCAGTGCACTGGCAGGTGGGTGGGGGAGAATATCTGGCAGGATTTCCCTCCCCCCTTTTAAATTACCAAATCCTTTCAAGTAGTTGAGAGGATTAAAAGTGAATAATGTTAAAGAAAATTGAAGTTGATGCTTGACTTGTCAGTCTCTCAAGTTTCCCTGAGCAGACTGAATGAAATGTTTTCAGTGGAAGCCCACAAAGAAATTCCTAAAAGAATTTGACTGGATAACAGCAAGGATTTACATCCTTGTGTCTAGTTTTATTCCTGGCTTGCTAGTGATTGTTTAGTTCCTGAGGAATCCTGGCAACAGAAGAGAATGGTCCAGTTCACAGGACAGGCCTTTTACGGTGACTCCTTTGAAGACAACTGTGGAGTAAAACTACAGTGGATAACAAAAGGGTGTGTGTGTGTGAGTGTTTTCCACACAAATCGGCTTCATTGTAAGCACAATAAAAGTTTAATGTTAAGTGTGTGTGTTTTTCCCCTGCTGGAAACATTTCTAATATTTGGGTGAAATTTTGTGTTGAAATGGCAGTAAAAACAATGTTCACTTTCCTCTTTAAGGTCATTCAAATGATTGTATGGGGTTGACAGTCCTCTGAGTAAAAGTTGAGTAGCTGTGTTGGTGTGCAGTAAAAGAGCAAGACTGGAATCCAGTAGCACCTTAAAACCAATAAGATCTCCACGGTATAAGCTTTTGAGAGTCAAAGCTCCCTTTGTCAGACAAAGATCTGTGAAGGGAGCTTTGACTCTTGAAAACTTAGATCCTGGGAATCTTGGTGGTCTTTAAGGAGCTATTGAACTCAAATCTTACTCCTCTGAGTGAAATGAATTGTGCCACACACTCCTTTGCTGAGATTCTAGGTCTTTTGGAAGCATTTTCTATGGTTGGTCATGACTAGGAATGGGCACGGACTGGACCATAGACCTAATCTCAGACCAGGGGCTGGTTCATGGACTGTTTGTCCAGTCTGTGTGTTCCTGTTTTCAGCGGACCGCTCATGGACTGTGATTTTTTTCAGGTGGTCCATTTGGTCCATGGGAGCAGTCCATGAGTCAGACAACCCGGTGCTGAGGCATTAATTGTCAAGGTGCCCGGGGACGGGGGGGAATGGTCTTTTACAGCCCTTCTGCAGCCCTGGAAATACCAGTACCAGTCCTCCAAAGCTTGACAGGCAGCTCTGGCTGCCAGTAAGAGAGCTCACATTCTGCTCTATGGGAGCAGACTGTGTCTGGAGATGAGCTGTAATCCAAAGCCAATTGGCACACAACTTGGAGAGCAGGTAGAGAGGCATCCTGGGGAGGTCTGCTGCAAGTCTGATGCTTCTAGCTTGCGGGGGGGGGGGCGTCTGACACCCCCCCTTTGCACACTGAATCTTAGGGATCTTTTCCCCTTCCCCAAAGTCAATCTACACACAACTTGGAGAGCAGATAGAGGGGCATCCCAGATGGGTCTGCTGTGAGCTTGATGCTTCTAGCTTGTGGGGGTGGGGGCATCTGACACACTCCTGAACCTGTGGCGGGGTGGAATAGGGCCAAGCGGACGTGGCGGATTCCATAATGCTGGTGAACTCCTTGAACTCTCCTGACGTGAAGGCAGTTCCATTATCCATCACCAGGGTGTCCGGGATGCCCTGGGCACTGAAGATCCGCCACATGGCTTTAATGGCGGGTTTTGAAGAGGTTGACAGTACAGGCACTACCTCCAGTCACTTACTATATGCGTCAACCAGAATGAAAAACAGCTGTCCCTGGAACAGCCCCGCAAAGTCCAGGTGGAGCCAAGACCAGGGGTGGTGCGAGGATTCCTAGGCCCTCTCCGGGGCTGTGGGCAGGTCTGGGCGTAAGGCTTGGCAGGGTTGACATCTTTTTACCTTGTCCTCGATGTCCCGATCCAGCCCTGGCCACCAGACGTAGCTTCTCACCAGCGCCTTCAGCCTCACAACCCCGGGGTGGTGCTCGTGCAGCGCCGCTATGACTCGTTGTTGGAGTGGGGCTGGGATCACCACCTGACCTCCCCATATCAGGCAACCTTTCTTTCTATGAGATGAACGGTGTGAATTTGGGGCCCTCTTTGGCCACAGGCCACCCCCTCCCCACCCAGTCCAAGACCCGACAGAGAACCTTGTCCCTGGCCGAGAGACGGGGGCACATGAACCAGGTGATTGGGAAGGGCTTCCAAGAGGGTGACCACATGGGCTGGGGCCAGATGGCGGGCAGCGGAAGGCGGCTCAGAGCATCCATGTGCCCCATGGCTTTACCTGGCCGATGGACAAGCGTGTAGTTGTAGCCCACCATAAAAATGGACCAACGCAGGACCCCGGGAGAAACTATCTGGGGTGTCTGACGGTTGGGGCCCAAGAGACCCAAGAGGGGTTTATGGTCCATCACCACTGTAAATGGCCGCCCGTAGAGATAGTGGTGGAATTTTTTAACGCCCGCCACTATTGCCAGCGCCTCCTTGTCAATTTGTGCGTAATTGTGCTCCGCTGGTGACAAGGTCTGGGAATAATAGGTGACCGGAACCTCCCGGCTGGCCAGCAACCTGAGGCCCAGGACTGCCCCCACCCTGTATGAAGATGCGTCGCAGGCGAGGACCACTGGGAGCGACTCATCGAAATGGTGCAGCACGGAATTCGAAGTCAGCAAGTCCTTGACCCCCTGGAAAGCCATGGCGTGCGTGGGCCCCCAGGCCCAAGGAGCGTCCTTTTCCAGGAGGCCGGCGGAGTCAAACCTCTGAAGCACTGCCCGGAGCCGAACTGCAAAGGTGGTGGGGTCCGGTGCTACGATGATCACATGATCTAAAAACGGCTGTACTCCTGGGATGCCTTTGAGCAGGGAATCCATAAAAGATTGAAAGATTCCCGGCGCCACATACACTTCAAATGGTAGCCTAGTTACTTTAAACGCCCCCCTGTGCTTAGTGATTGTTTGCGCTTCCGCGGAGGCCGCATCAACTGGTAACTGCTGGTAGGCCTGAGCCAAATCCAGTTTACTGAAAATCCGCACCCCTGCCAGAGTGGCCAAGACATGGCTTACCACCGGAACCGGGTAAGCATGGCCCTGTAGGGCTTTGTTTATCATGCATTTATAATCTGCACATATATGCACATCCCGTTCGGCTTTACCGGCGTGACAATGGGGGTCTTCCATCATGCGGACACGACCAGTTCCAGGACCCCCTGCTCAACCAGGCGATCGAGCTCCACTTCAGTTTTAGGCTTCATAGCTAGCAGGGGAAGACGGGCCTTAATACGGATGGGCCGGACATTGGGGTCAAGGTCCAGCGAAATGGGCCCCCCGGTGTACCGCCCCAGAGTCCCATCGAATACCCTAGGGAATTTTTTGCATACAGCAGTAAAGTCTGGCGGCCGAATCTGGTTCACCCCAGTAATCGTAAGTCCCAGGGGCCCGAACCAGGAAAGGCCCAGCAGACTGGATAGTTTACCCTCCACCACCAGCAAGTCTAATTGCCTGCAGAAGTCCTTGAACTGCATCTTAAACTTGCCCCAGCCCCGGATCGCCGCAAGGTTCTTGTTAAAGTCCTGCAAGTTAAGACCCTATGGCTTTTGCAGAAGGAGACCCCTCCTTGGCAAAGAGAGTGCAACGTCTCCACCGAAATGATGGAGGAGGAGGACCTGGGATCTATTGCCACGCTACAGGGGGACCCCTCTATTAACACCATTACGTGCACTTTGGGGCTATTAGGGGGCAAGTTACTGACCTGGTGCTGCTGGTGGTGGTTTGCGATTGTGTTGAGGTCGGAGGGAAGTTCAGTCTGATGTGTCAAAGCCTTCTGGTGCTTTCTCTGAGAGTGACAGACTCAGGCTATGTGGCCTGCCTTGGTGCACAATCTGCAGACCGTGTCCCTGAAGCGGCACGACCGCTTTTGCTTACCACACCTTAAAAAGGATATTACAGCTTTGGAAAAAGTGCAGAAAAGGGCAACTCGAATGATAAAAGGGTTGGAACACTTTCCCTATGAGGAAAGGTTAAAGCGCTTAGGGCTCTTTAGCTTGGAGAAACGATGACTGAGGGGTGACATGATTGAGGTTTATAAGATTATGCATGGGAAAGAGCAGGTAGAGAAAGAGGTACTTTTCTCCCTTTCTCACAATACAAGAACTCGTGGGCACTCAATGAAATTGCTGAGCGGTTGGGTTAGAACGGATAAAAGGAAGTACTTCTTCACCCAAAGAGTGATTAACACATGGAATTCACTGCCACAGGAAATGGTGGCGGCTACAAGCATGGACGGCTTCAAAAGGGAATTAGATAAGCATATGGAGCAGAGGTCCATCAGTGGCTATTAGCCACAAGGTATAGCTAGGGGCTCTGGGGCAAGTGATGCTCTGTCATCTTGGTGCTTGGGGGGGGGGGTCAACAGTGGGATGGCTTCTAATGTCCTGGCCCCACTGGTGGACCTCCTGATGGCACTGGTTGGCCTTATCCAACATTGGCGTCTCTTATGTTCTTATGTGTCTCATATGCAGCCCTATGTCTGGAATGCTGCCAAAATCTTCTGGCTTGTGACCTTTACATATTTATGTATTTATTTGTATTTATTTTAGATTTATAGGTCGCCCTCCCCGCAAGCGGGCTCAGGGCGGCTTCGCTGCATTATTAAGTCTTCACCTTGGCTAGCAACCATAGAGAGTAAACTAGGAACTTTGAATATCCCCGTTGAATCTCTCCTTTTACTTTCAGAATCGGAGGCATTTCAAAAAATAAGGAACAGAGTACTGGAGACAGAGCTAGCCCATTTGTACAATGCAGCCAATAAGACCTGCTCTCCTCTTAGCCATGGATACTCCCCACTGTAGGACTTCTCCCTAGTAATTTTTACCAATTACAGTCTCCAAAAATTTGCAAATTTTTTTCTCTTACCAGGCTTAATGTTTTACCGTCAGCGATTTTAACTGGAAGATTTCAGGGATATTAAGAGACACTGCCCCTGTTTAAATGGAACTATTGAAACAGTGTCCCATGTGTTGTTAGAATGTCCTTATTATAATAATATCAGACAAAGTATTTTATCTCCAATCTTATCCAGCATTATGGATTTTCCTGATGCATATAAACTGTTGTTTCTACTTAACAACACCAATGACAATATAACTGATTCAGTGGTAAAATTTATATATGCTGCTGATTTTATACAAAGTAATATACTGTAACCTTGTGATATTTTAATTCATGATTCATTTTATGTTTAGTTCTTCTATGTGTTTGCTTAATGTTCTCCCTTTTATAATGCCAGTAAAGGGATGATGATGATGATGAAAGAAAAGGCTTTAAGCACTAATAGAATGAGCCTTGTAGACAGTGATGGCTGTATCTCTTGCTGAAATCTAACAGCATGTCTTTCCCTTAAAGGAAACAGGTTAATAATTTAGTTTAATTGTTTGGCCAGAGTTGGTGAAATATCCTGCCTTTTATGGCTATTTTTGCTTTCCCAAATGGACTGTTAGACCACTGTGGACAATGAGGACTGTGATCCTGACTGCTGACCAGTATTGTGGGGATGGGCAGCTCTGGAAGGAACACTGCATGGAATGCTGATTTCTGAATTTTTTGTTGCATAGCAAAAGTATAATACAAACATTCAGACTCTACCTCGATAACACTGATATTTATCTATGAGTGTGTATGCAAGTATCATGCATGTAATGTTGTGGTACAGCAAGCTAAACTGGCTAGCATGGAAACAAGCTGCTTAGCACCAAAAACTCCACTTCAAAAATATGCAGAAGTGGCTTCCCTTTTATGTATGTCTTCAGTGTGTAGAATATCTTTGACAAAAACATAAAAAAGAACAAAGACACTGCCTCTGGTGTGATGTGTAAATATAGCTTATTGGGTATTCCTAGATGGAAGAACATAGGAAGAAATTAGGGCAGCTCTACCCATGCATTCTGAAGAACCAACCACTGCACAAGAGGAGATTAATTTTGCTTTATTGAAGCATTTCTATCCTGTACTTTCAAGTGAGGTTCACGGGGGGCTTACAATAGTTAAAAAATAATTTAAAAACTAGGAAAAATAAAATCTACAATAAAGTATAACCTAAAAAGTTACAAACTAAGAGCAACAATGATACTGCCTAATGGGTTTTTAAGAATAATAAATTAAGTACAAATCCTCCTTACAAATATTTTTTACACATTTTAGTTTCGAATACTTCCTATAATCTCCACATTTCATATCTTGTTCCAAAGCATAGAAGGACTTCTTAAGACTGTGTCTCTCTGGCAACAAGAGGGGCTTTTATTCTACTTCAAGCCTAATTTTGTGCAGTTGGGCATCCTCAACAGCCCTAATAACCCAACGTCATCAGAGCATGGAAGCTAAGCAGGGTTGGTGCCTGGATGGGAGAGGTGGAACTTCATGGGGTTGCCATGAGTCAGTTCCAACTTGATGCCACATTTTACCTTTAGGCATCTCTTGGTGGAATTGATTTCAGTGTGCTCATGACAAATGTTCAGGGTGCTTAACTTCATCCCACATGATATTCCTGTAACAAAACCATGCTTGAACTGAACAGATACACCATCTGCCTTTCTCTTACCCATTAAATCCACTGTATGCCTCATAACATTCTTTAGAAAATACTATTTAACTGCTTGAGATCAATAACTAATCCATCATATCCTTTTATTCATTAACTAGGAGTAAGGCTCGTTGTGGGAAGAAATACAACGAGCTCTAGAAGGAAGCTCCAGGTGAGTGTCCCGACTGTGGCTGGTGAGGTGGCAGAGGGAAGGGGAAAATAGAGGGAGGCAAGCCATGTTTATTTCCTTCAGCTTAGCTATAAGGCAGGGCTGTCTCAAGTCATTTTGCTGCCCCAAGTGGGTAGTATG
Source organism: Gekko japonicus (assembly GCF_001447785.1). Taxonomy (NCBI): domain Eukaryota; kingdom Metazoa; phylum Chordata; class Lepidosauria; order Squamata; family Gekkonidae; genus Gekko; species Gekko japonicus. Next base: position 158,723 of record NW_015172084.1, read on the forward strand.
GGAGGACAGCCTCATGGTAACAGGTAGGGTTCCCTCCACCCCTGACTTACGTTAATTTGGGGTTATGCAGTGGCAGCTAAGGTAGAAAAGTACCTCCTCCTATGCCATGTCTTCTGGGTTCCAAGGGTATGGAAAGCGGTTCCATAGCCAGTAACAGGGTTGCCAACTTTGGGTTGGGAAATACCTGTAGATTTGAGGGGTAGAGCCTGGGGAGGGCGAGGTTTGGGGTGTGGAGGGACCTCAGCAGGGTATAATTCCATAGAGTCCATTACCTAAAGCAGCCATTTTCTCCAGGAGAACTGATCTTGGAGATCTCCAGGTGCTGCCTGGAGGCTGGCAATACTAAGGGGGGGCAGACCTGTAGATTTGAGGGGTAGAGCCTGGGGAGGGCAGGGTTTGGGGTGTGGAGGGACTTCAGCAGGGTATAATGCCATAGAGTCCACTGCCCAAAGCAGCCATTGTAATAGCTGGGAAATTTTCTGTAGGGGAAATGATGTGCTGTGGCTGGGAAATGCGGTAATTTCTGGGAGATCTCCAGTCCCTACAGGGAGGTTGACAACTCCTGTGACCATTTAAGGGAATATTGGGATATGTATTTTACCTCAGGACACATTCAATGACTCCCAACAGCAACAGCAAACTGTTTAGAATGTTAGAGGCAAAGGCCAATCAGGCCGCATATGCAAATGACCTCTATGTTCTGACTGGCTACTGGGGGGAGAGGAACAGCAAACTGTTTAGAATATTGGAGGTGAGACTCAGGCAATGCAGCCAGTGGATAGGGACAGCTTCTGAGTGACAGATCAGGGAGCCAACTGATTTGGGAGCGTGTGGAATGGTCAGGAGAGTCCACGACCAAAACAGAATTATTATATATAGAGATAGGCAGCTATATAAAAGCCTACACTAAAACTGAATTGTAAACTTTTATTAATTGAAATAATTAATTGAAATTAATTGTATTTGTATTGCATGATTGTTCTGCTAAAACGGGTGTACTGTTTTCTGTACTTGCTTGTACCACCAGAGGGCAGTATAGATCTTTCACAGAACTTAGAAAACAGAAATAAATCTTATAGAATGAGTGCTTCTAGAGACTGCTTTTTAACGAAATGTAATGCAACTGCATTGTATAAATGTAGAATGCACACATCAGACTTGTGAAATTATAATTTCACAATGGTGTTAGAGCTGGAATTACATTTTTAAAAAAATCACACAGTGTACTGGGTCTTAGACCATAGCTTCCCACAGATGATGTTGGAAAGGGAAAGCACTTCTCGGCCTTTTGGCTAAGATCAAGTGTAATTTTAAGTAACAAGTGGTAGGATGGTAATATACAGTGAAGCCAATGTGTGTTTCTTTGTATGCACATAGGAGCATAGCCCCAGCTCTGAAACTACTGTCACCCCTCAAGTAGAAAGAGACTACCTTGGACAAATGTTGGCAACTATTTAAGGGTTTTAAAGGGCTACTCTCTTTGCTTTAAAAACGTTTTCAAAAACTGATGACATCCTAAGGAATATCTTATTCTGAGACTCTCATAGTTTGCTTCTGTCATAAGTCTTTTGTATGGACCTTTGATTGTTTGCAGCTAAAATCAGGGATTATTTTAATGATAGTATTCACTGGTACTGAGTACCAGCCCCTTTCTTAGGCTCTTCCAAGTCTGGGTGAGGGGATTGGTGGATATCAGCACAACCTTATATATGAGTACTGTTTTTTTAAAAAAAACAACTGACTGAAATCATATTAGTCGGAACTATCAATGGTAGTAAGGCACGTTTCCTAGGAGGGTCTTTCCCCAGGATTTTTCCATCTTGGTTTCTCCCTTGTGGCTGGTGGTTTTGCTTAATAGGTACACTTTCTTACCAGAACTGGAATAATTTGCTCTCTACCCTGCCCACATCATTAATAATAATGGAAAGAGTCGCTGTTTGGAAGGTTGAATTGATGTATCTCCCTTTTCCTATACAGGTTAATCATTAGCAAGTGTATGACTGCAACCACTACTGACATAAGTGAAGCATTATACAGTAGTAAAATACTATCCACATATTTCATGAAACATTTAAGAATATAAACACATGAACTTCACACGTATGCTCCCAAATATAGGTAACTATGGCTACAGTCCTATGGACACATTCCTGAGAAGTTAGCCCTATTGAATGCAATTTTGGGCTGCATCAACAGAAGTATAGTATCACTTTGCTTTGGTTAGACCTCACTTGGAGTACTGTGTTAAGTTTTGGGCACCACAGTTTAAGAAGGATGTTGACAAGCTGGAACTTGTCCAGAGGAGGGCAGCAAAGATGGTGAGGGATCTGGAGACCAAGTCCTATGAGGAAAGGTTGAAAAACCCTGGTGTGTTTAGCTTGGAGAGGTGTTGACTGAGAGGTGATATGATATTCATCTTCAAGTGTTTGAAGGGTTGTCATATACAGGATGGAGTGGATTTGTTTTCTGTTGCCTCAGAGGGTCAGACCAGAACCAATGGATTGAAATTAGCAGATTTTTCAACTAAACATTAGGAAGAACTTCCTGGGGAATTTCAGACAGCCGATATGTTCTGTTTCAGGAACTGTTCACTTACAGTTTCTGTCTGTCATTTCAGACAGAACCATTTTAGTAACGGTTCCCTGACGGAATATATTTCCCCTTTCAGACAGAAACACTTCTGTCCTGTTTGAGAAGCGTTCCTGAGCCGTTTTAACTGCGAATTGCTTCCAAGCGGTCTTCAATTCCTTCTACCGCTCCTGAAGCACTATGGGGTGCTGTGTAAAATGCCCCTGTAGCGCTTCCACCTATGACAAGGTTTTTGCACCCTTTTTCACTCATGCAGGCGATCTCTGTCTTTTTTAAACGTTATTTTGAGAGTCTTATGGTGCTGTAAAACAACCCCAAAGCAGCGCAATAGCAACCCCATTGGGATGCCTGGACCACTGAGATACATGATGTTGTGTACCAAGGGAGACCGCGCATGCAGTTGGGCTTGCACGTGGCCATGCGGCGCTAGAACTGGTCCAAACAAAATTCCTGAGATCCCTATTTAATACTCC